>NC_085997.1:20841731-21016731 GCF_030014385.1 Trichomycterus rosablanca
GCCGCCTGCACAGAGATGAGAAAAGAGTGCTCTCAGGGTGTGTCTCTCCGTACACAATGCTGAGCTGCACTGCACTCGTCAAAGTGTAGGCGGGACTAAGCCGAATGGGGTCTCTCTCCCATGACTGGTGCAATTACGACGTCTGCTAGCTGATTGATGGCGCCTGCACAGAGATGAGAAAAGAGTGCTCTCAGGGTGTGTCTCTCCATACACAACGCTAAGCTGCACTGCACTCGTCAAAGTGTCAGTGATAAGATGCATACGGCATGCTGCCCACGAGTCGGAGGGGGCGTGGGTTAGCTTCGTTCTCCTCAATTAGAGCAGGCATTGGTGGAGAAGAAGCATGACGCAATCTGCCAATTGGACACGCTACAAAAAGGAAGAAAAGGGGAAGAAAATGCATAAAAAAAAAAAAAAAAAAAAAAAAAAAAATATATATATATATACAGTGTATCACAAAAGTGAGTACACCCCTCACATTTCTGCAGATATTTAAGTATATCTTTTCATGGGACAACACTGACAAAATGACACTTTGACACAATGAAAAGTAGTCTGTGTGCAGCTTATATAACAGTGTAAATTTATTCTTCCCTCAAAATAACTCAATATACAGCCATTAATGTCTAAACCACCGGCAACAAAAGTGAGTACACCCCTAAGAGACTACACCCCTAAATGTCCAAATTGAGCACTGCTTGTCATTTTCCCTCCAAAATGTCATGTGATTTGTTAGTGTTACTAGGTCTCAGGTGTGCATAGGGAGCAGGTGTGTTCAATTTAGTAGTACAGCTCTCACACTCTCTCATACTGGTCACTGAAAGTTCCAACATGGCACCTCATGGCAAAGAACTCTCTGAGGATCTTAAAAGACGAATTGTTGCGCTACATGAAGATGGCCAAGGCTACAAGAAGATTGCCAACACCCTGAAACTGAGCTGCAGCACAGTGGCCAAGATCATCCAGCGTTTTAAAAGAGCAGGGTCCACTCAGAACAGACCTCGCGTTGGTCGTCCAAAGAAGCTGAGTGCACGTGCTCAGTGTCACATCCAACTGCTGTCTTTGAAAGATAGGCGCAGGAGTGCTGTCAGCATTGCTGCAGAGATTGAAAAGGTGGGGGGTCAGCCTGTCAGTGCTCAGACCATACGCCGCACACTACATCAAATTGGTCTGCATGGCTGTCACCCCAGAAGGAAGCCTCTTCTGAAGTCTCTACACAAGAAAGCCCGCAAACAGTTTGCTGAAGACATGTCAACAAAGGACATGGATTACTGGAACCATGTCCTATGGTCTGATGAGACCAAGATTAATTTGTTTGGTTCAGATGGTCTCAAGCATGTGTGGCGGCAATCAGGTGAGGAGTACAAAGATAAGTGTGTCATGCCTACAGTCAAGCATGGTGGTGGGAATGCCATGGTCTGGGGCTGCATGAGTGCAGCAGGTGTTGGGGAGTTACATTTCATTGAGGGACACATGAACTCCAATATGTACTGTGAAATACTGAAGCAGAGCATGATCCCCTCCCTCCGGAAACTGGGTCGCAGGGCAGTGTTCCAGCATGATAATGACCCCAAACACACCTCTAAGACGACCACTGCTTTATTGAAGAGGCTGAGGGTAAAGGTGATGGACTGGCGAAGCATGTCTCCAAACCTAAACCCAATTGAACATCTTTGGGGCATCCTCAAGCGGAAGGTGGAGGAGCGCAAAGTCTCGAATATCCGCCAGCTCCGTGATGTCGTCATGGAGGAGTGGAAAAGCATTCCAGTGGCAACCTGTGAAGCTCTGGTAAACTCCATGCCCAGGAGAGTTAAGGCAGTTCTGGGAAATAATGGTGGCCACACAAAATATTGACACTTCAGGAACTTTCACTAAGGGGTGTACTCACTTTTGTTGCCGGTGGTTTAGACATTAATGGCTGTATATTGAGTTATTTTGAGGGAAGAATAAATTTACACTGTTATATAAGCTGCACACAGACTACTTTTCATTGTGTTAAAGTGTTATTTTGTCAGTGTTGTCCCATGAAAAGATATACTTAAATATCTGCAGAAATGTGAGGGGTGTACTCACTTTTGTGATACACTGTATATATATATATACAGTATATATATATATATATATATATATATATATATATATATATATATATATATATATATATATATATATATATATATATATAGAGAGAGAGAGAGAGAGAGAGAGAGATATAGATATGTATATATATAGATATAGATATAGATATAGATATACAGTGTATCACAAAAGTAAGTACACCCCTCACATTTCTGCAAATATTTCATTATATCTTTTCATGGGACAACACTATAGACATGAAACTTGGATATAACTTAGAGTAGTCAGTGTACAGCTTGTATAGCAGTGTAGATTTACTGTCTTCTGAAAATAACTCAACACACAGCCATTAATGTCTAAATAGCTGGCAACATAAGTGAGTACACCCCACAGTGAACATGTCCAAATTGTGCCCAAATGTGTCGTTGTCCCTCCCTGGTGTCATGTGTCAAGCTCCCAGGTGTAAATGGGGAGCAGGGCTGTTAAATTTGGTGTTTTGGGTACAATTCTCTCATTGGCCACTGGATATTCAACATGGCACCTCATGGCAAAGAACTCTCTGAGGATGTGAGAAATAGAATTGTTGCTCTCCACAAAGATGGCCTGGGCTATAAGAAGATTGCTAACACCCTGAAACTGAGCTACAGCACGGTGGCCAAGGTCATACAGCGGTTTTCCAGGACAGGTTCCACTCGGAACAGGCTTCGCCAGGGTCGACCAAAGAAGTTGAGTCCACGTGTTCGGCGTCATATCCAGAGGTTGGCTTTAAAAAATAGACACATGAGTGCTGCCAGCATTGCTGCAGAGGTTGAAGACGTGGGAGGTCAGCCTGTCAGTGCTCAGACCATACGCCGCACACTGCATCAACTCAGTCTGCATGGTCGTCATCCCAGAAGGAAGCTGACGCACAAGAAAGCCCGCAAACAGTTTGCTGAAGACAAGCAGTCCAAGAACATGGATTACTGGAATGCCCTGTGGTCTGACGAGAGCAAGATAAACTTGTTTGGCTCAGATGGTGTCCAGCATGTGTGGCGGCGCCCTGGTGAGAAGTACCAAGACAACTGTATCTTGCCTACAGTCAAGCATGGTGGTGGTAGCATCATGGTCTTGGGCTGCATGAGTGTTGCTGGCACTGGGGAGCTGCAGTTCATTGAGGGAAACATGAATTCCAACATGTACTGTGACATTCTGAAACAGAGCATGATCCCCTCCCTTCGAAAACTGGGCCTCATGGCAGTTTTCCAACAGGATAACGACCCCAAACACAACCTCCAAGATGACAACTGCCTTGCTGAGGAAGCTGAAGGTAAAGGTGATGGACTAAACCCAATTGAGCACCTGTGGCGCATCCTCAAGTGGAAGGTGGAGAAATTCAAGGTGTCTAACATCCACCAGCTCCGTGATGTCATCATGGAGGAGTGGAAGAGGATTCCAGTAGCAACCTGTGCAGCTCTGGTGAACTCCATGCCCAGGAGGGTTAAGGCAGTGCTGGACAATAATGGTGGTCACACAAAATATTGACACTTTGGGCACAATTTGGACATGTTCACTGTGGGGTGTACTCACTTATGTTGCCAGCCATTTAGACATTAATGGCTGTGTGTTGAGTTATTTTCAGAAGACAGTAAATCTACACTGCTATACAAGCTGTACACTGACTACTCTAAGTTATATCCAAGTTTTATTTCTATAGTGTTGTCCCATGAAAAGATATAATGAAATATTTGCAGAAATGTGAGGGGTGTACTCACTTTTGTGATACACTGTATATATATAAACAAGTCTACTTGAACACCTACCATACATAATACTGTAAAAAAAATTCAAGAAATCTGTCAATTCAGGGCAAGGCCAGAACCCCCTGTTACATGTGAATGACCTTCAAGCCCTGCATGACCATCAAACTCTGGTCTGATTTTATGGTCCGATAAGTCAACAATGTAATTTTTATGGTCAAAAGAGCAAGCAATATGCATGACCAAAAAGGCACTGTACATCACCTAGCTACTAACATCCACTGATGGTCTGTAACGCGTTACTTAGTAACGCGTTACTTAGTAACGCGTTACTCTAATCTGACCACATTTTTCAGTAACAAGTAATCTAACGCGTTACTATTTCCAATCCAGTAATCACATTAAAGTTACTTATCCAAGTTACTGTGCGTTACTATTTTTGTCATTTTCCTTAGTGAAAAGATATTTTTGCTTTCTTCTTGGCAGGGGCGGAGCCAGGGGTGGCCAGTGGTTGCCATGGCCACCATAAAGTAATCTTCGGCCACCCCTCTGGCCCCCCGGCACCACCGCTTTGCCGGCAATTTTTTTGCGGAAGCATTTCTGCACGCAGGAGCAGCGCACCTCAGATGAGTAGTTCTTCACCAAAACAGTGCAGTAATACACTCAACATAAATGTCAACCACCAACACAATTACAGAAGTAGTACTATTTAGTAGTATTCGTGGCGCGCTACGAGTAAAAGCATTTCAGTGTTGCCAGATTGGGCGATTATATGCCAAATTGGGCAGATTTTGTTGGAAAACAATTTAATAGCAGGTAAATAACACTTCTATTTAAAAGAAAATCTTCCGTTTTAAGAAGCTCCAGCATTGTAGAAGGCTATTAAAAGTAAAGTCAATTTTCAATGCTGATTTAGCATAATAGTGTTGGTCAGTCTGTATCATATTCTTGAAAGAAAATTAAAATTTGTTTTCCATGCATTCACACTAGCAGGTTCTGGGGTTCAATTGAGTCTCATCAGTACACACAAGTTGGCAGCCAAATGATCAAGTATTGCAAAGGAATATCTTTGAAATATTCCGCATTATATAACTAATAAAGTAACTTGTAATCTAACTTAGTTACTTTTAAAATCAAGTAATCCATAAAGTAACTAAGTTACTTTTTAAAGGAGTAATCAGTAATCAGTAATCAGATTACTTTTTCCAGGTAACTATGCCATCACTGCTAACATCCCTATGGTAAACATGGTGGTGGCAGCATCACGCTGACAGTCACACAGATTCTTGTTCAGTCTTTTGTCATGTCATGGCTGGACTACAACAACTCGTCTTTGGTGGGTCTTCCCATGTTCACCTTAATACCTCTGTAGTTAAATCAAAATGCAGCTGCCGAAATGGCTTTTAATCAACCCAAGCACTGCCACACCACCCCACTGCTGCACTTTCTTCACCATCTTGTAGCTTTTGTAGCTTTAACGTCATGTTTTAAACACTTTGGTTACATTCAAGACAGAAACGGTAGTTACTCAAGTCTTTAATGTCAAACACAGTCATGGACAAATTCGTATCTCCAATTAACCTGACTGCATGTTTTTGGACTGTGGGAGAAAACCAGAGCTCCCAGAGAAACCCGACGCAGACACAGGGAGAACATGCAAATTTCACACAGAAAGGACCCTGATCGCTCTACCTGAGAAACAAACCCGGGACCTTCTTGCTGTGAGGCGAAATTGCTACCCACCAAGCCACCCCAATTGAAAACAGTAATGATTTACAATAAACAGCCCCTAACCTACCATAGGGCACTTACAATATCAAACCCTGTTATGTGCCTCATACACTTTGGCAAGTTTTGATTTATCTACCCATCAAAACTCGAAGACACTGGTCTGAGTCACTTGCTGTCTACATAAAATCTAAAGACCCACTTAATTACTAAGTATCTAAATGGAAATCAGCTCTGCACCCACTGACATCTCTTTTATTCTAAACAATTGAATAAACAAACTCTGTTATACTTATCTTGGTTCTAACAGAGTTTCTGCAGATTCATGTTCATAGACTTGTTCTAGTGTAAGGTAAACTGCTTGAATCCAGGTGTGGAAAGATTGTAATGACATATCCAGGAAGATTTACAGCTGTAATTGCTATCAGAGGTGGCAACTACAGAACAAAGGATGAATAAAGGAGCTGGATAGTTCTGTGAATTAGAGATTTTAGTTTTTTAAAATTTTTTGAAAGCTCAGAAAAAGTTTTTACTTCTTTATTATGAGTGAACAAGTGTAAGTTGTTGGGCATAAATGGTAATTTTTAACCATGCAAAATCCAATCTGTGAGACATTGAACTGTGAAAGAGGTCAAGGGGTCTGAACACTTTCTGAATTCTATGTATAAACACACATTTTGAAGCAACTTGTGCTGCTTCTTTCTTTTTCAGGGACACCTATTTTGGCATTGCACAAATATTTAGCATTGTTAACATTTTTAGTCTTTTTGTATGTATGTGTATGTGTGAGGGGGGTGTACACATCTCAAAATGCACCCAGCAGAATCATGTCAGTGTAGAGACGTGGCCATGCTTTTAATGGATTGATTTATGGCTATTCCATTCCAGCTACAGGCTCAACTTCCACTGAGTAATCCATCTCGTAAGGTCACACCATTATGTCTCTATAATCTCCCGAGCAGCCTGATTCCGGTCCGAAACTCTTGGTTCCTGGAAGTTGCAGGAGACCTGAGCGCATCGAATAGAATGGGTTTGGCTTACAATGCCTGGGGAAATTTTACCCACCGCAAGTTTCCCCAAAAAGCAACACTGCGGAGACCTGTCTTACTTCTCTTTCACTCAATCTCCTTGTCTTGTTTCTTTACCCTCACCCTTTTCCTACCTCAGCATCTGGAAGAACAGACGGCCCTAATATGAAGACCGAGTGAGTACTACTCGCACTGGCGAACCCTAAACCTGTGGCAAATTATTTACAATCAATGCAGCATAACATGGCTGCTTAACATTCAGTTAGTGTGAATTTTGAGAGTTATTGCCTGCTGTGGTGCTGAATGTTAATGTTCTGCTGTAGGACAAGCCATTAAAACTCATTTAAGCACATTTAGAATTAGTATGAAATCATTTCAGTGTCATTCCAGCCAAGACACAATGAAAGTGTAAAATACTTGACTGTATCCCAGTGGTGTACCAGTTTGAAACTGACAATCCCCACCTGTTAAACTCACTACTATGTCTAAATTTATACATACATTGAAAATTGTCATTTATGTTCTGATTGACAGAAGACAATTTAGTCTTCAAACATATGAGGTTTTATTCCTTAATTTCTGTTACTTATATTCATCTAATATGCAGTGATAACTCTTAGGCAGAGACTACAGATAAAACAGGTAAATTAGGGTATTGCAGTCAGAAACAAGCAACCAAACAACCTTTAAGAGCCCGTGATTCTTTTTTTCCCATTTATTTATGCATTTTCTCTCATTTTTCTCCCTATTTAGTGTAGCCAATTTGCCTCCCTCTGCTGGGGATCCCTGATTGCCCTTGAGGAAGGTATATCTCATGCTCACACCTCATCTGACCCGTGCGCAGTCCTTAGCAGACCCCTCTATCTGCTAATCAAAGTCCATGCACAATGTTAGAAGACCCCACCCACATAGTCCGGTCCTCCCGCCCTAGCAGACACGGTAGCCAATTAGAGTGTGCTGCAGGCACTTCCGATTATGCCCGCTAGATGGCACCCACCGGACTGGTGGCAACGCAGAGTTTTGAACAGAGGAGTTCAGAAGCTTGGCCCCGGTGTGCTAGCAGAATATCCCACTGTGCCACCTGGGCGCCAGAGCCTATGTTTCTTAATGCAGCAGTCAGAGAAATTGTAGGAAATAATAACATCACACCAAATGTTTTGAGCCATCAGATCTGACCATAAAGGGAAGCAAGCTGAGTGTCTGTCCACTAATAAGGTAGCAAAGACATGAAAACAGTAAGCATCAAGTACATTTCTTACTTTTTTTTCCCCCAGATAATCACAAAAAAAACAAAATGTTTTTTTCTTAAAACTTTAAGAGCAGGAAACCGGAGCACCCGGAGGATACCCACGCAGACATGGGGAGAACATGCAAACTCCACACAGAAAGTACCTGAACTGCCCCACGTGGGAATCGAACCCAGGACCTTCTTGCTGTGAAGTGGCAGTGCTACCCACTGAGCCACCGTGGCACCCGCAATTCAGAGAGTGTAAGAAATAATAACATCACACCAAAAGTTTTGAGCAATCAGATCTGGTCATAAAGGGAAGCAAGCTGAGTGTCTGTCCACTAATAAGGTAGCAAAGACATGACAACTGTAAGCAGCAAGTACCTTTTTAATTTTTTTGTTCCAATCTTCATTTTGGCTAATGTGTTAGTGAGCAACGATTAGTTAACATAAAAAGTGAGTACTAAAAAAGTTTAGTTATTTATTTATGTGTTCATTTTTAATTTTTAATTTATTGCTGTAATGCAATTTAGGGTTTATATCAAACTTTTCAATTACAACATTGTTCACACAACAAGGATTAAGATGATTTATATTAATATAATAAATTAAATACTCCACTAGTAAGGGAATGTGGATATTAATCCTTGTGTGGTGTTTGGATCATTTTCAATGTTTACCAGAAGAAAAATGATGCTATTTATCATTATTGTAATCTCAGACTCCCTGCCTTTGGCTCATTTTGTGTAAAGAACATATAAAATAACATGTTTTTAATGAGTTCACACTGTTCACCCCCCAACAGTGACAACCCAGCAGTGGTGCACTGCAAATTTTTGTCTTCTTACCAAGATTTAAAATCTTACATTAGGAAATTTAAGATTGATTATCTTGTTTCAAGAGTTATTCACTAGTTTCTTACATTTGGTCCCATGGTATAGTCTTAAATTCATCATGAATGTGTCTATCTTATCTTACTTAGTCAAGAAATCTTAAATTTAGTATATTGTTGGTAAAACAAGTAAAAAATACCTTAGGAATCCATTTATACTCTTTTATTCCACAATACAAAACTAATTTCAAGATTTAGCCACACAAACTGAGTTTGATTCATACATTACATTTCTTGATTTAAGTTCAATTTCTTAATTTGAGAATAATTCACAGTTACATTTGTAAAAACATTTTTTATTGGTAAATGGAATTCATAATTAAAATTAGAAGAACAAAGTAAGCAAACCAACAAAAGATTGGCTTTGACCACTTTTCAACAGTGGAATTGGATCAGCAAAACAAACAGCCTACAACTGGCCAATACTGACCTAGCTACAGCAAACTAATGTACAGTATGAGGACATCTCACCCAGAGCTCATTATACATCCCCAGGGCCGTTCCTATGTACAAGGACATCACAGAGAGTATATTTTATTGGCACAAACACACTATCCTTAAAATTTACTGGAAAATATGAGGTGTGATCTAAAAGCTCATGCACCAATTCTGTCGCCTGGGCAATAGCAGGAACTGCAACTTCATATGCCAACAAATTGTTATCAAAATGCAATGTTTCATAACGCTGATACTCAAAAGCAACAAAAGAAGAATCTACTAAAAAGATGTCTTTCACCAGTCCAAACACAGGCAAAGTATCATTCACATCTGCAATAATCAGAGACTTCCCACTGATGTATTTATTTCCATTGAGAATTAGCCACTTCACAGAGACAACAGATTGACTGATGTCCATATTAAAAAAATCTCTAAATTTGGCCTTAACATAATCAGTATTTGAAATATCAGTAACAGGCCCCAATTCTCTCTCGGTTGCAAAAATGGGATGTTCAATGCCAATTTCATGTTGACAACATTCAAGAAATTGATTATGTTTGGCAAGTGACTTACACACATTTTTAAAATTCAACTTTGGAGCCCACTGTTTGAAATAACTGTGCTTGGCCTCAAACCGCATGCACATAGTTCTTATTAAAGGACCAAGGGATTGAATTTGACTGGGCAAATGCAACATGTAATGTTGCTTGGGTATTACATTAGTTTCGGGAAATAAATGTTTGAACTGACTAAGGTGTTCTTCAATCATAAGTTTAAGCCGTATTACTGTCTGTAAAGAAATAATAGGAGCAAGAACAATCTGTACAATTTCAATCAGCTTAACAATAAATGTAACATACTCATCGTCCAAGTCATACAGAATAAAAGGTAATACTTTTAACAGTATTAACATTTGCCCACATGATTGTTTCAATTTGTTGTCACTTGCTGTCAAAGTGCTGACACTAACAGGGCAAGGTTTATCACGTATATCAAGAGGCGAGTAAGGAAAATTCTGAATGGCTGAATTGAACACATCTAATTCTAGATTACCTGACAGTATAAGACGTTTTAACACAAGCTTCATTTCCATTGGTGCAACACCTTCAAAAATGACATGCATTATGTCCTGTGGAGTTTGCCTGATTAGGTCAAATGCAGGAACATCAATAAGTCTGCTTTTTCTATTAATTCCGTAAGTAGTTTTGAGGGAGGACTTTAAAGTATCTGTGCTTGCCTTGTCTATTTCAAGACATTGCCTAATATGCCTTTCTAGTGTTCTTCTGACAAAATTATTCTCATCAAAATATATTTGCATATCCTCAAAGGTGCATTCACAGTGTCTGCACTTGCTATAGGCAAAGCCAACCCCTTCTTTAAAGCCAGCAAGCTCATGTTGAGCAAGTGTATCTCCACATACTGCTATCACAGCTCCAAACAAGTCCATTTCACCATGTGGTGTTTCAACCTTGACACCGTTATAAAGCAGAATAAGATCTTTTATAATTCTTTGTAAAATAACATCTATACCCCATTTAGAAACATCAACAGATTTTGCAATAGCAAGGAGTCGTATTGCTGCTAACTTGGACCTAAATTTTGGATCAATATTACCTAAACTGTAGTAAACCATTAACAACTTATTTGAAGAAGTATGGGGCCCTAAAGGGTTACATATTTCAATCTCGTCTGAGTACAAAATGATCTGCAAAGCATTAGGCCTCACAGAATATAAAGGATGAGATGTAAAAAGAGACCCATCTGAAAAGTCATACAAGAATCCCTCTCTGCTTCTCTGTGGTACAGTGTTCAACATGGAGAAAATTCTGGAATTGGTCAGTAGCTGCTTTAGACTTTCAATTAGTGGTACATAGTAAAAACTTTTGTTTCTTATGGCCATAACCTTTGAACTACCTTGCTTAACCAAACAAATCTTCTGAGAGACAACTACTTCCTCTGGGCAGACTGGACTGAAGAGTTCACAAATAGTCCTATTCTGTCCATATGCTGTGGTTGAGAAAGGATCTTCGAAAGTATCAAAAGTATTCAGAACCTCATTTTGAAGCTGAGTGGTTGTCTCTGGATGTCTGTCAAAAACGCTTCTCATTCTTATCCTTAATGTATCCAAGAGAGTTGCTTGGTACTGTTGCACCCCTCCAATGACTCTGTTGACGGTCCTCTGTGAAAAGTCATAAATTGGGCTTAATTTTTACTAATATAATGTCATGACATCACAGAATTAAATGCAACACATTCTGATGCATTAGAATTAGCCTACTTTACAATTAGGCTATCAGTTTATCAATTATTATTACATTCACTCTTTCTACATGCACTTTTTAAGCAAAACTGACCTGTGACAGATGGCATTCTTCCCGGACACTGATTGCAAAAGCTGCCGCAGACTTGCCAATATCCGGTTCGGTTACAGATGTTCCAGCTCCATTATTTTCCTTTCATGAATAAAATCGAATATCTCAGTCATAACAAATGCACTCAAATCCATAATACAAATTAAATTTCAAATTAGGTTTCATAGCCTACAATACATTTTATAGCATACATTTTGACTGTCTTCTCCTCACTTCACCATACAGAAATCATAAATCTGCCTCATGGATTAAAATTAACTTAAAAAAATTAACTTAAATCAAAACTTACCTGAATACAAGAATGGGAATCAGGAGGAGTTTCCATACAAGTTTCAATTTGACTGCCGTGTGACTGTTCCTCCACAAAGTACGTTCTTGCAGGAGTAGCGGCTTCAGAAAAAATAGATGCACCAAAGTTCTCTGACCCAAGTGCAGCTGAAGTAGGTGTTGTCCCCCATGCCATTGGTGGGCATCCGGTCGCCAAATACAAAGGGTGTGTTCGTTTAAGATGGCGATAAAATGAGTTGTAAACTCTAAAATCTTGTTCACAACCATCAATTCCACACAGAACCCAAAAATCTTGACTACGGCTATGCGTGACATTTATGTGGCTGAGGAGCGATTTTATACTTAACGCAACAAAAACGAAACAGATCATACACCGCCACACTGCCATGATTCACTCCAGTAGTCTTTAGTAGGCTCGTTTTGGTGCTTGTCTGTGGGCTTGGTTACACCTGTGCCTCCTATTTGCTAACCAGAAATATGAATTCCCTTCAAGACTTTTTTACAACAACTTATGTCGTACAATTTTGTATATGAGAAAATATTTGCACATGCTGCTCACGCCTCTGCTCTATGACCTGCTCTCCGCTCACCGTCACATCAAAATGACGTCAGATATATAAATTGAAGAGATTTGGCGCCTGATACATTTTGGGAAAAAGCAGCAGTGTTCAACAGAAGCCGTCTGAAAAGTGCACTTCGGGGTAAGCACGGATTTAACATTATGTTCACGATATATTTGGTATAGTATATTGTATGTTACAGCATTGTATACATTTGTTCCGATATTATTTAATATTTTTAATATTTTACCTGCTCTCCTAGCTTGCAGACTGAGGAGCTTAACGTTATTATCGAAAACTAGTCATAGTCAGCAAGTCTACACTACTAAGCTAGATGTTTTTGCTAGGTAGCATTAGCTAACTTATCTATATGTTTTGTCCTCAGATATCGGCTCACATTTGAGAACAGCGATAGAGAGAAAAGCCACTTTCTTCGGTATGGATGATTTAGACGAGACTACACTGTCGGTGCTACGGGGTAAGTTGTGTTTAAACTAGACTATTTCAAAGCATGGTGTCAGTTTGTACATTAATGGAATCATGTGCAGATGGAGAAACACCAAGTTCACAAGCTAACACGTTAGCATTTCAGAAAAGTGTTGGATAAACCTAAATTAAATAGTTGGCAATTCTAAGAAATTCCTGTTAAGTTAGGGGTTATTTGCTGATCAGAATGGACGATGTGTTAGAATTATTCGTGCATTCATCTCGTTTTGTATGTATTTTAAAACGATGTTTGCCGGGTTTTTTTTTTCAGTTAGTCTAGTCATGCTGCTAGCAAATATCCATAGATATGTACAGTTGTAGGCTATGTTTCAATGAAAAATTCGTACCAAAACATATGTGATGTGATACTAATGCCAGGCGTTTTTAAAGCTGCAAATATTGATGAGGAGGTTCTGAAAACCCTAAGTCGGGAAGATTTGAAAGACCTCTTTCCTGGACCAGAGAATTTTCTGAAGAGGAAGAAATTATGGGACATGATTGGTCCAAAGGTAATGCGTCTGTGGAGGAACTCAGGAGGTTTATGGAAAGCATAAAATTTGATTTTATTTTAAAGAATGTTTTGTGGGTGTTGTAATTCGTATAGGATGGTGATCCTGATCAAAACTGAGGAAGTGGGAATGTGTCAGCTACCTGTGCAGTGTTGACAAGCCAGCCTCAGACCTCTACCCCTGTTCATGAAATCACAGCCAAAACGGTGAAACTGCCAGACCCACCAGAGTATGTAGTGTACACTGACTCAGAGTTGGACATGGTGCGCAGCCAGTATTTTGATTTGCTCCGCAATGGAAAGGAAAAAGTTTGCAAGATGTCAAAGGAGCTAAGTTGTAGGCTCATCAGAAACACAATCACCAGCATGGTTGCCATCCTGCGTGCTAGTCCTCTGGGAAAAGAGGAAAGATACCCCTCAAAACTTGAGCTGAGAGCAATGTCACAGAAGATCGTTGACTATTACCCTATGCTACGTGACACTTCAGATCTGCCATATGTAAGTTATTTTGCATCTAAACCATTTAAGGGCTTGGTGGATGACATGGCAGCTTAACGTAGCTTAACTTTCCTTTGCCACAGCTGACGATTTACTCTAAAATGTATAAACGACTGCAAAATATGAAGTCTCCAAGAAAGAGGCAGGGCCCAAAGCCACAAAGAGGGTCTGCAAAGAGATCACTCTTTGAAACAAGTACAGAAGAAGAAGGTACTGCAAGTTCTTCAGCTTCAACTGCTTCAACTGTCATTCTTCCAGAGAGCGATGTCAGCAATGATGACTTAAGTCCAGGTAATACTGCATTTGGTATTGTTTGTTTTTATTTTGTGCGTGTGTGTTTTCCCTTGGATTTATATTTTTGTTAAAGAGCTTACCTTTACACTGGCACTTTGAATATTTACCCATGAGTTTTATTTATTTATTTATTTTCCCTGTTCTTTGGCTGATCAAGAAAATATATTTAGAAATTATTAAACTGTCTGAACTCTACTGTTGTATTTTAGAACATCAGGACAGTCTGAAAATGCAGGCAAGGCACTACAAAACACTCTTCAATATGTACAGCAAACCCAACTCAAAACCCAACCCAAGTGATGTTGCTCAAATTTTGGACCTTGAGTTTGATGGAAGGCGGGCCTTCATTGACTCAAGTGTGTTGAAGGAGGAAGACAGGATTGCGAAGATATTTGAAGCATATCCATGTTTCAAAGACCCTCAAAATGTAAGTTTCATATCTCACCCTTTTTGTGTGCTTGTTTCTGTATAATGATATCAGCTGCACTAAATGCACAATTTTATCCTAGGCAATGGATGAGCTGCGTCGCATCTTGGGTGGCACCAACCCCAAATACATTGATGAAACAAAGAAAAGATGGGAAAACTTCTGTGCCAATGTCCAGTTCTATGGTGTGTGGAAGAAAGTCCTGAAACCCCCTATACCCTTGAATATGCATGATGGTATGTTGCAGTTTTATTCCAAATCTGAACCCTGCAAAACTACTGTAATCCTTCAGCTTCCAATTTGTGTCTGCAGGACCTCTGATACACAGGTGTTTTTAATTATTTAAAATAATTTATCTAATTATGCCTCTTCCAGCGGATTTCACCATTGCCATTTTGACTGGTCTCCCATCACTATTTCCCTCACCAACTTCGCCACCAAAACGGCTCGGGAATCCCAGTGAAGCACTATTGCATGTCCTTCAGGTGAGGTTATTGTGCATTTCAGTTACTATATTGATTTTTCTCTTAACGTCTTCAGACATTTACAATTGTTTTCTTTTTCTTTTAAATTAAAGGCAAGGGAGGATCCATCGCTTTACTTGGAGAAGCGTCCTCTCACCAGTCCAGTGTTACTGTTTGATGGAAAGGTCTGCATCCTTGCCATGGGAAACGTACCTGTAAGCACCATACCAAAGGAGGAGTTCTTTGATGGGATGTTGATGTTAATGGCATACTACTACACGATGCACCTGATGTACCCAAAATGTGTTGCAACCCTCCTCTCGGTCATTCAAACTGAGGTACTGTGTGATGCGATCCATGATCGAGATGCTACAGGTGCATATAAGAGGGCAATGGTGGAGTGGAAATCATTTATTGAGAAGTAGTTGCACATGGCCTGTTTTTTTTTTTGTTTACTAGTGGGGAAACTCATGTTCAAATGCAGTTGTTCACTGTCTATTTAAACCCCCCTCCTCTCCCATGTCTCTCTCTGTCAATCTTTTTCTTTCCCTCTTCCTCACACATTCTTTCTCTCTACTCTCTCACACTCACTCCTCCCTCACCTACCCACAAACAAGTGGTTTAATAATCAAGCATTCACAAAGTGGAAATCCTTTACTAAGATGTAGTTGCATAACTTGGTCTATCTTGCTGTTTGCTCAGTATACTGAGATGTATCTTCATTCCATGTTCTTGGGAAGTTGACTGTACTAGTGGTAAGGTGATGTTGTGCAGTTGTTCACTGTCAATTGCTGCAAAGTACTGTGTACTTCAATTGTTTAGTGTGTATTAAACAAGTGTTTGATAGTTTTACAGTACTGTCAATAAATGTTGACAGAATTTTCACTTGTTTTGGTGGTGATTTACTTATGGGTTTCCTGTTTTAATATTTAATATGTAAGATATGTAAGACATTAATATGTAAGATTAAAACCTAGTTTCAAGTCAAATGTGGTTTTTAAGAGTACCTGTTTCAAGATGAGACAACTTGTTTCAAGTAGTCATACTACCCTAGTACTAAGTATTTTACACTTAAATTTGAAAACCTATATTAAGAATTCCAAAAACTAAATAAGTATTATTTGCTCATATTCAGAATATTATACTTGTTACTGTGGTCTAGCAAATCTGTTTTCAAGTAATTTTATCTAAAAATGAGTATTTTTGACTTATTTTAAGCTCTTGGTAGCCGGTCAGAGCAATCTAATTTCAAGACTTGAACAAACTTATTTTGAGAATTCTTGTCAAGTAAAATTATCTTGCTGCATGGACAGATAATTTGGCTAGTATTGATTAACTTTATGCTTGAATTAAGTTTTTTTTTCTTATATTTCAACTAGCCTTTTTTACAGTGTGGGGTTTTAACCAGTGACCTTTTGATTAGTACCTTAACCACTAGTCTACAACTGCCAGACAAACAGACAGACAAACAGACAGACAGAAAAATAACCGACAGACAGGAAGGCAGGCAGTCAGAGAGACAGACATACAAAAAGACATACTGATACAGACAGAGACACAGACAGAGACACAGACAGAGACACAGACAGAGACACAGACAGAGACACAGACACAGACACAGACAGAGCATACATCAATTTTATTTAATAGTATTGATTTAAAAACACATCTGTTTAGAAACTACACACCCGTGTCTAACCATTACAGGGCATGAAGTAAAGCTTTTCATTTATTCATTTATTTTTCATGTTTTAGCACCTTTTTATCCTATGCAGGGTTGTGGCAGGTCTGGTTTTCCTGGAATCACTGGGTGCAATGCAGTAACACACCTCAGACAGGATGCCAATCCATCATGAGGCTTGCCTGCATGTAGATGCACTGTTAATGCATTTTTTAACACTTGAAGCATATTTATATCACTAATTGATAGAGAAGCAAACAAGGTGTTTGAAACAACACAAAATGTGTTAAATATTTCAGTGGAAACACAACATGCATAATAGTGCCATAAGAGATCAGATATTTCATCTGTTTGATAAAGCGAGTGAGAAATGTTCACATAGTTCACATTGCAGCTATGGCATCTCATCTTTATTGTAAACTATAATGATAGTACAGTGACAAATGACTGTTGACATGGATAATGGTTGTTAGAAAATGTAATTTCATAACTGACTATGATAAATACATAAACATTTTATAAAGGCGTAAACAGTTCAAAACCCTTGTAGTTTAGTAACAGATCAAAACAGATCTGTTAATAAAACAGATCAAACATTCTTATACACCCCTACACTTTTTTGATTTTATCACAATGCATTTATCACAAGCAGCCAGTAAAGTGAATATGTACCATGAGCTGTTTCCAGGAGTCTCAAAGGACTGAGCAAAAGTCACAGCCAGAAGAGCACACAGATAGAAACAGGAGATGCTGTCTAACTGCTTAAGATCAGATACGATATATAAAAAGAAATATTGACCAATGGGACACAATATCTACAAAGGATTGGGAAACATCACTATGATCAAAATGAATGGACAGAAAGACAAAATCCACTAGCCATTGCAGCGTAGGAAATACCAAAGCAGCCAGCAAATTTTTTTTGTGTCCATCACTTTTTATAATGAATTAAAAAAATTAAGGGTACAAATCAGTATATGAATATTTTTATTCCTAAATTTATCCTCAGTAAAGACTTAATTCTGGTTAGAATCACAGTAGATCTAGGTTTGAACTGGATTATTTGCACAAATAAGCAGCTACTTTGGTATTATTGTGATACGGTTAAAGTAGATTAGGTAGATCTAGTAAAGCACATTCTGTACATGTTCTTGTACAGTACATACAGTAGACCCTTGAGTTAAAACGGTTTACCGTACAAACATTTCGGGTTACGAAAGATCTTTTTCAACTTAACGTACGAACACATTTCGGATTACGAACCGAAATTCGCGAAACACGTGACATCACGAACAAGTTGCCTCCGAGCGTCTCTCTCTCTGTGTATATACAGTGAGTGAACATTCGCTCAGCAGACGGTGTTTATCCAGTGTTTTCAATATTAAAATGTCCCCAATTAAGGTGCAGAGAGAGCGCAGAGCTAAGAAAATGAAAAAAATCCATTACATTTGTTGTTGTATAATTACTCCTGCCAGTAGCTGTCACTGTGTATCAGACAGAGGGGACAGTAAGTGTGAGAGAAGAAGGAATTCGGCTGAGTAAAGTATTCTTTCGTGCAATTACACCTACAAAATACTATACTATTGAAATAAAGAAGGAAATAATAGAGAAATATGAGAGTTATTATTGTTTCTGGTAGATACATTTTATATAAAAAGAAGGAATGTATTATGGTGTATGTGATGGTGTAGTATGGTGTATGAAATGTGATGTGTGTTTATGTACAGTAGTACTGTGTATTGTTGTTTATTATTGTTTATTACAGTAATGTCTATTCTATAATTTAAGGGAAATATACTTGTATTTATAACAAAAAGACCATTTAAGACATTAGAGAGGTTAGGTAAGGGGGTGGTTTGGGAGGTCTGGCACAGATTAATTCTATTTACATTATTTCTAATAGGAAAAATAGGTTTAATTAACGAACATTTTGACTTAAGAACAGCCCTTTGGAACCAATTAAATTCGTAAGTCAAGGGTCTACTGTATATATACAGTGTATCACAAAAGTGAGTACACCCCTCACATTTCTGCAAATATTTCATTATATCTTTTCATGGGACAACACTATAGACATGAAACTTGGACATAATTTAGAGTAGTCAGTGTACAACTTGTATAGCAGTGTAGATTTACTGTCTTCTGAAAATAACTCAACACACAGCCATTAATGTCTAAATAGCTGCAACATAAGTGAGTACACCCCACAGTGAACATGTCCAAATTGTGCCCAAATGTGTCGTTGTCCCTCCCTGGTGTCATGTGTCAAGGTTCCAGGTGTAAATGGGGAGCAGGGCTGTTAAATTTGGTGTTTTGGGTACAATTCTCTCATACTGGCCACTGGATATTCAACATGGCACCTCATGGCAAAGAACTCTCTGAGGATGTGAGAAATAGAATTGTTGCTCTCCACAAAGATGGCCTGGGCTATAAGAAGATTGCTAACACCCTGAAACTGAGCTACAGCATGGTGGCCAAGGTCATACAGCGGTTTTCCAGGACAGGTTCCACTCGGAACAGGCTTCGCCAGGGTCGACCAAAGAAGTTGAGTCCACGTGTTCGGCGTCATATCCAGAGGTTGGCTTTAAAAAATAGACACATGAGTGCTGCCAGCATTGCTGCAGAGGTTGAAGACGTGGGAGGTCAGCCTGTCAGTGCTCAGACCATACGCCGCACACTGCATCAACTCGGTCTGCATGGTCGTCATCCCAGAAGGAAGCTGACGCACAAGAAAGCCCGCAAACAGTTTGCTGAAGACAAGCAGTCCAAGAACATGGATTACTGGAATGCCCTGTGGTCTGACGAGACCAAGATAAACTTGTTTGGCTCAGATGGTGTCCAGCATGTGTGGCGGCGCCCTGGTGAGAAGTACCAAGACAACTGTATCTTGCCTACAGTCAAGCATGGTGGTGGTAGCATCATGGTCTTGGGCTGCATGAGTTTTGCTTGCACTGGGGAGCTGCAGTTCATTGAGGGAAACATGAATTCCAACATGTACTGTGACATTCTGAAACAGAGCATGATCCCCTCCCTTCGAAAACTGGGCCTCATGGCAGTTTTCCAACAGGATAACGACCCCAAACACAACCTCCAAGATGACAACTGCCTTGCTGAGGAAGCTGAAGGTAAAGGAGATGGACTAAACCCAATTGAGCACCTCTGGCGCATCCTCAAGTGGAAGGTGGAGGAGTTCAAGGTGTCTAACATCCACCAGCTCCGTGATGTCATCATGGAGGAGTGGAAGAGGATTTCAGTAGCAACCTGTGCAGCTCTGGTGAATTCCATGCCCAGGAGGGTTAAGGCAGTGCTGGATAATAATGGTGGTCACACAAAATATTGACACTTTGGGCACAATTTGGACATGTTCACTGTGGGGTGTACTCACTTATGTTGCCAGCCATTTAGACATTAATGGCTGTGTGTTGAGTTATTTTCAGAAGACAGTAAATCTACACTGCTATACAAGCTGTACACTGACTACTCTAAGTTATATCCAAGTTTCATGTCTATAGTGTTGTCCCATGAAAAGATATAATAAAATATTTGCAGAAATGTGAGGGGTGTACTCACTTTTGTGATACACTGTATATATTTTTTTATTATTAATTTATTAGGATTTTAACGTCGTGTTTTACACACTTTGGTTACATTCATGACAGAACAGGTAGTTACTCATTACACAAGATTCATCAGTTCACAAGTTTAATGTCAAACACAGTCACGGACAATTTTGTATCTCCAATTCACCTCACTTGCATGTTTTTGGACTGTGAAAGGAAACCCACACAGACACGGGGAGAACATGCAAACTCCACACAGAAAGGACCCAGACCGTCCCACCTTGGGATCGAACACACAGGACCACACACACAGTCAACTTAAATACATACAACTACATACACAATCAACACAGACTCTGGACTCTGACAACTTAAATACACACAACTACTGTATTGTACTACTGTGACTGTATTACTTGCATCTTTGCACAATATTGCTATTTGCACAAGTTTTTGCATTTTCGCATCTTTGCGATTTTTATATCTCTGCTGATATAAATACCCTACGCTGCTAACTGTATATCAATATGAAAATGTTTTCTACCTCACCTATCATTTACTTAGTACCAGGTATTGACCAACACGTGTCTCTAGTCTTGTCTCCCTTAATTACTTTTTAGATTAGAAATGTCTTTTTGTATTAATTTTAGGCCTTTTTTGTATTTATTGTACTGTTGTTTATCTGTACTGTGTATTGTATTGTCTTGCACTTTTGTTCTATGTTGCACCCTGGTCCTGCATGGAGGAACGTTGTTTCATTTCAATATGTACTTGTATATAGCTAAAATGACAATAAAGCCTCTCCCTCTCCCTTCTTGCTGTGAGGTGACAGTGCAACCCACTGAGCCACCATGCCGCCCGGCCACTAATGTAACAAGAGACAAATAAGTAGCATTTTTTTCCTCAAGTATTAATGTAAGATTATATGTGGGTTAACATGCTAATACTATGGTAGGACGTTTTAATAGTTTATCAATGTATTATGTTCACAAAATGACAGCAGTTGTAACAATAAAATAGAATATTATACAAATGATCTTTAAATTGTCTGACGGTCCTGCAACTATACCTTAGACCTCATGTTCTGTTTGGGGTTCCTGAGACCCTGGATCATCTGTAACAGCTCATAAAATATCCTAAGCCTTTTTATTCAGCTTCATAATTCATCCTAATTTATTAAAAACTGCAAACAAACAGTATTTTATAATGATACTGTCCCAAACACCCTGTAATTTTTACACCTCTGTTAGGAGTCTCAGAGAGCCCAGCTAGAATACATGATTAGAATGTTCATGTTTTCAGTTTCTGACTGGTGTTGAGAGTAGAGCTGACTCTTATGCAGCTTTGCAAAATCTCTCACCTCTCTCTAACTTTAGTTAATTTTGAATTGAGTGTATTTTTTTTTTACTCTTGTTTTACACTAACAAGGCAGTAAAGTCAGTGTCAACAGAATACATGGTTTAAATAATTTAAATTAGTATTAATGTGGTACCTTAATAAAAACTAATTACATCTTTTTATTTATTAATCACAGACTCCTCACACCCTGGACACAAACTTTTTAACCTCCTACCCTCTGGCAGGTGCTACAGAGCCCTGCACACTAAATCAAACAGACACTGTAACAGTTTTTTTCCAAATGCCATCAAACTCATTAATAACTAAAACTGAACTGCTGTTTACTGTTGTTTACATGCCACACTGCACTTTATACATGCTGTACAATACTGTAACTGCATCTTACCTTACTTTACTATTTATCTTATGCTTTTTTTATATTTTCTGTACATATGCAAATTCTGCTGAACATGTACATTTGTACATTGTCTACATATAGTATTGTCTGTATATTGTCTTGTTTGTAAATTGTAGAGAGCTAACAACAGCCGGAAACAAATTCCTTGTGTGTGTAAACATACTTGGCGAATAAAGCTGATTCTGATTTATTTTATTCACAAGTTCATATTAGGGACAAGACTTCTCACTCACTCTCTCACACAGTTTATATTCACCTCTATTCTTCTTTAATACGCATAAGTATCCCCTCCATCTCATCTCACAGCTTGAGGATTTTTAGAAGTTTTTATTCATAGCACTTCCCTTTATTCCCCTGAAGTATGATATTAAATTATCACCTTTGTTTTTATGTTTCCACTGTTTTTCTACAAATCCCACCCTATTTACAGTTTTATTATATTTATTTCAATGCGCCACATGATTAAGCCTCTAGGTCAGGGGTGTCAAACTCAAGGCCCGCGGGCCAGATCCGGCCCGCCGCGTCATTTGATCCGGCCCGCGAGAGCTTAAACGTATGATTGTTGTGATGGTTCGAGTCGTTACAGAGACGAGCTTATAATTTAATGCGCTCCTGCGCCTTTAAGAGACAACGTGACATCGTAGTCATGGCAACTAACTTTAACCTTCGCTAAGAAGCCATGTGACTTTTACGGCAAAAGAACGTGGGGTAGCGTAGTCAGTAATGTAAACAATAATAAATAAATACAAATAATTATATTGCAATATAATACCCAAGCATTGTCTGTAAGTACTGTAGTGGCGTTTATATTCTCAGTTGTTAGTAAATGTTTAGTGAGTATATCACAGCATTTTAGTTACAAATTTACCATAATTAAATACTGTTGTTACCGTTACTATAGCAATTAGTATCTTTACACACAATTTTAACTCGTTATTTTACGTTTGGGTAAATCTTATATTGTACCAGATGTAACACTTAACTACAGCTGTGTGCTTTTACTGTATTAGGTTCTTTATTGTTTTTATTGTTTGTATTTTTACTTCATTTTGATGCACACAGTGTATCACACAGCTGGGAAGCAAATAAACCGACTGTATTTTGAAGGGAGCTGGCTGGCTGTCTGTCTGTCTGTCTGTCTGTCTGTCTGTCTGTCTGTCTGTCTGTCTGTCTGTCTGTCTGTCTGTCTGTCTGCCTGTCTGCCTGTCTGTCTGCCTGTCTGTCTGCCTGCCTGCCTGTCTGTCTGTCTGTCTGCCTGTCTGCCTGCCTGTCTGTCTGTCTGTCTGTCTGTCTGTCTGTCTAGCTGAGAAAGGGGGATAAACTATTAGTGAGGGCAGAATGATTGTCTTAAAAATACACTGTAAAATCCTAAATAAACTGCATCTTTCAAAATGCAGGCTGATTTTGTGACCTGCAAAGTGACACAGCCCGCCAGTAGATTATGTTACACATATTTACACATGATCCTAAAATGTACAAGAAGATAAGTAAGAAAATTAAGCATAAGGAGGAAATTTAATGAAAGTGAAAACAAGTTTGTGCTTCAGAAAGAAAAACCGGTGCGTCTCTTGTGTTATGAGGCCGTGTCTGTGGTAAAGTAGAACAATATAAATGCAGAATTCAGCCTCCAAGAAAAACAGCAATGTGACTGCAATCACAGCAGGATACGTTACAATCGGCCCTTTGAGGGCCACCATAATGCTGATGTGGCCCTCGGTGAAAATGAGTTTGACACCCCTGCTCTAGGTGATTCTCCAGTGGCTTCAAGTCTTACTTGGTGTTAGGGAAAAAAAAAATAAACAATGAAAAAAGATCACAAATGTTTGTGCTGTCAATCCATTTTGAATACAAAACTATCTTTGGGAATTAGAATCATGTCTCTTGACATTTTAGTTCATCGTCAATTTTGAGCCCTGGCGATGATGAAAATTGTATGCAAGAGCCTAGAAAGTATTTCATACACTCTAAATATAATTTAATTTAGCAAATAGAGATTGAGATTTAAAAAAATTTACTACCCAAATGTTTGTCTTAAGCACACTTATATTATAGTGAGCCATATATTGGCATTTAAGTAAAAATTCCAGGGTATTTGCTTACAAATCATGTTATTTAGTTTGTGCATATCATTAACTCCTATATTCCATATTCAGTTAGTGCACATGTGGACTCATTGAGAGTAGAATTAGCTTGTCTTAACCTGTGATCTTAGTCATAAAAAACGTTACAAAGTTAATATACTATTTAGTCTTTACATTTGAATAGAGACTGATTAAAGTAGGACCGCATAGCCCAGTCATTCATGGCCAACCCCACCAAGAGTTAGATTAGTCAATCAGCTTATAATGCTGGAACGTTGAGAAGCATCTCACTAACATGGTAGCAACATGGTAAACTTTTTATCAACTTTCATCAACATAACCAACACCAGCATTGTCAGGGATCTTAGTGCCCTTACAACTGTTAATAAGTAAGGTAGTGTACATACTTGCTGGTAATAAGGGGATCTTTGTTAAATGCTCTCGCCGTTAGCAGTACCTGTAGTATCTGTGTTAAACAGAATTTCTCTTAAAAACTCTTTTATTTGATCCTTATCAGTATTACTACATATTCTGTTAACCAAACACACCAGTAATTATAAGCCACTCACCTTAGAATCTACTTAATTCTTATTAGGAATCTAAACACCAAATACTTACATGCAGTAGTTCTGGGACACTCACAAACAGAAGCAGGTGTACCATTCAGCTCAGTTATAGGGGGGTTTCCACCATAAGGTGTGGGAAGTACCATGTTTTGAGCTAGTGCAGGGGGGGTTAGTATAGTGATCTTCTGTTATGGGTTTCTACCATGGATTTACACATGACATGGTGGAGGCAAGCATGCTAGTACTTATTCTTTGGGCCAGGTCCTGAATTGTTTAGCAGAGCTACTAAACCGGCCCCCGCCCATTTTTTTAAACATTGCTCTTTCTGACTTTCTATCTATCTATCTATCTATCTATCTATCTATCTATCTATCTATCTATCTATCTATCTATCTATCTATCTATCATCTATCTGTCTGTCTGTCTGTCTATCTATCTATCTATCTATCTATCTATCTATCTATCTATCTATCTATCTATCTATCTATCTATCTATCATCTATCTGTCTGTCTATCTATCTATATCCCAACTTACCATATAGGAGCACTTTGTAGTTCTACAATTACTGACTGTAGTCCATCTCTTTCTCTACATACTTTTTTAGCCTGCTTTCACCCTGTTCCTCAATGGTCAGAACCCCCACAGGACCACCACAGAGCAGGTAATATTTAGGTGGTGGATGATTCTCAGCACCGCAGTTACAATGACATGGTGGTGGTGTTAGTGTGTGTTGTGTTGGTATGAGTGGATCAGACACAGCAGCGCTGCTGGAGTTTTTAAATACCGTGTCCACTCACTGTCCACTCTATTAGACACTCCTACCTAGTTGGTTCACCTTGTAGATGTAAAGTCAAAGATGATCGCTCATCTATTGTTGCTGTTTGAGTTGGGCATCTTCTAGACCTTCATCAGTGGTCACAGGACCACTGGTTGGTGGACTATTCTCAGTCCAGCAGTGACAGTGAGGTGTTTAAAAACTCCAGCAGCACTGCTGTGTCTGATCCACCCGTACCAGCACAACACACACTAACACACCACCACCATGTCAGTGTCACTGCAGTGCTGAGAATGACCCACTACCCATTAATACGTACTATGTGGTGGTCTTGGGAGAGTCCTGGCCATTGTAGAACAGCATGAAAGGGGGCTAACAAAGCATGCAGAGAAACAGATGGACTACAGTCAGTAATTGTAGAACTACAAAGTGCTTCTATATGGTAGGTGGAGCTGATAAAATGGACAATGTGTGTAGAAACAAGGAGGTGGTTTTAATGTTATGGCTGATCGATCTATCTATCTATCTATCTATCTATCTATCTATCTATCTATCTATCTATCTATCTATCTATCTATCTATCTATCTATCTATCTATCTATCTATCTATCTATCTATCTATAGCACTGGATGCTGCTGCTTTAATAAGATGTCTATTGAACAAACATTACTGTATCACTATGTGAGAGAGCATGTGTGCTATGCTAATAGCGTAGGATAATTATGCTTCTAACAAACCACAAAGAAATGCATACAATACAATAACAAGTTTATCCACACATCCTTTTATACATTTCTTCAGGAACCCCTACATCTTAATTAGAATCCCTTCTGCTTCTGAGGCTACCTGAAAACACTGAGTTCAAGGCAGGAACTCACACGGGCAGGGTGCCAATCACACATTCAGTTTCGTAGCTACAACTTCGTCATGGAAAAAAAAATAAAGAATACAAAAATACCAGTGCATTAAAACACCCCAGAGAAAACCAAATCAAATTGTAGGCTGACTTTTGAATTATTTATGTTACAGATTTTTGTAACAGTCGTAAGTCCATGGGCAAAGCCTATGATAATTTAGCATAATTTATAACTAGCATTTGCACAGACTTTGAAAACCTTGTAATTTTTTTTTTACATTTTACTTAAAAATGAGACCAAAAGCAATACAGCAGTGCCTTGTAACTCAACAACCCCTAAACTCAAAATCTTTGAAACTCGACGCCCTTCATTGAGAAATTTGTACCCTTAAACTCAACATTTACCTTAAACTCAATGTGTTCAGCTTTTTTCTTTAAAAAATATATTCATTTAATTTCAAATTAACAATGAACAGCACTTGGCTTGAGTGGTGCAGTAAGACGTCATCAAAGTGCACATATGAGATGAATCTGCATTTGTGTGGAATAACATTCAAATTTACTCTTTTTTTTTCTCCTGTTTCACTTTTAAACTTGTGTTATAGCTCAGGGTGCTGAGAAATTGTAAGAATCAGCATTTCTAAGAGAGTCATTCCTTACTTGATGTTTTAGTACAATAAATCAAGTTAAGCTTTGTGCACCGCCACACTCCATAGGAAATAATGGCACAGCCAGCGCAAAAGCTATTGTGCCGCTTCTCATGTGAATGCACCTTTACTGAACGGAATACAGTATTCCAAGATCACGCATCACCACGATTAAGAAGCATAAGGAAACAATAAAGAAGTAAAGGTAAAGTGCAGGACTTATATTTTTTTAATGTACTGTATTTATATTATATTTGTGTTATTTTCAGTGTGTAAGTGACAAAGACATCCTCATTATTTTACATTAGCCTAAAATATATTCATTTCCACGGGACCATGGATTGCATTAACAGGTTTTCCATACATCCTTATGGGAAAAAATACCTTGAAACTCAACGCCTTTTAAACTCAACGCCAGTCCCAGAACCAATTGGCGTTGAGTTTTAAGGTACCACTGTACAAGCTATTGAGAGTTTAGGGTTTTGCTTAAGGACTCAACAGAGGCAGCCTGGCAGTGGTAGGACTCAAACCAGCAATATTTCAATTACTAATGCAGTACAATAACACAACTACAATTTACAGCAGTCAGAGAGACTGATAAATATGTAATTATTCCTGGCTTGTACTGTAAATTTGCTTTATGTTCTAAGAAACCACACCTTAGCACTGTTAATTTTTCCAATGTTTAAACAAATTCAATATTTGCACTTTAGCCCTAATTACTAATTCAAGCTGATTGTTTTATAGAACAAAATGTGTGTTTAAAAACTGGAGCACATTCCACTAGAATGCAGATATTTTTAACAAGAGTTTATATTAATTCATAGCATAATTGGTCCTTTATTATTTATATAAAGTTTACATTGCCTGATTTGAGACATACTACATTGTATTTACTGTAACGAACAATAACAAGGTCAAAAGATAAAAACCTAAGTTATGTGTCATAAATGTAAAAAAAAATACATACTTTTTAGTATTTTATCTATATTATTGTGCTCTGTATTGCATGTGTTCTCTTCCTACATTGTGTCACAATTGGATAGCTTATTTAATTCAGTATGTGCAGACACCTGATAGACTGAAGGCATTTGTCTATTTTGATTCCTGTGAAGGCCTTTTTAAAATTCCTTTTATACCCAGTAAAAGAGAAAAAACAAAGCAACTGATCTATAAATAAATGAAATATTTACTCCATCATGGGCTTTGAAACAAAAAGTAATAAAAATTAACTGTTATTTGTTTCACTTTTTATTCCTGATCTGTTTGAATATGCAACTATCGCAGCACACTGACAAAGAGTAAAATTGGGTCACACAAAATTGCTAATATATTTGTTCTACTATCTCTCATACTATACATGTCACCTCCCCCCCCCCTCTTTCTCTCTCTCTCTCTCCGTATATATATATATATATATATATATGGTCAGGACCCCCACAGCACTGTCTCTGCTGGACTGAGAATAGTCTACCAACCAAAAATATATCCAGCCAACAGCGCCCCGTGGAATGAGCTTTCGTCTCTGACTTTACATCTACAAGGTGGACCAACTAGGTAGGAATGTCTAATAGAGTGGACAGTGAGTGGACACGGTATTTAAAAACTCCAGCATCGCTGCTGTGTCTGACTCACTCACACCAGCACAACACACACTAACACACCACCACCATGTCAGTGTCACTGCAGTGCTGAGAATCATCCACCACCCAAATAATACCTACTCTGTGGTGGTCCTGTGGGGGTCCTGACCATTGAAGAACAGAATGAAAGGGGGCTAACAAAGCATGCAGAGAAACAGATGGACTACAGTCAGTAATTGTAGAACTACAAAGTGTTCCTCTATGGTAAGTGGAGCTGATAAAATGGACAGTGAGTGTCGAAACAAGGAGGTGGTTTTAATGTTACGGCTGATCGGTGTATATATGTATGTTAAAAATTAAATAAGTAGTATTTTTTCTGAAAGGAAAATGTCAGATGAAGAACTCATAAGTTGGAATGTTAAATCCAAACCCAAACACTCTTTTGACTGAAAAGCAAAGGCAAAGAACACAAGCAAATTGATCCTTGACCAAATCAAACCAAGCCCAGATAACCAAACTGAAACTCTCTGGGTTGGTTTCCCAAACAGGAATTAAGGCTAGTCCAGGACTACATTTTGCTTTAAATGGAGAATCTCCATTCAAAATGTCTAGGACTAGGCTTAATCCCTGTCTGTGAAACAGTCGTCCTCTGAGTTTGGAAACATTAAGAGATGAACCACTGGATCACTGGAAAAGACAATAATGCTTGGAAACATTAAGGATAAAAGAGAAAGAGAAAGCTAGCAACAAGATGGATAAATACAATTAGAGGAAGAATAGACAAGCCATTAAGAAACCTAAAGATCCAAACAAAAGACAGGATGTTCTGGATGAACACTATCCATACGATCACCTGGGGTCCACTTGACCTCAACTTAATACTTTAAAAAGGCATTAAAAATTTATTAAAAATAAAATTATTTTAAAGTTCACCTGAGCAGGTTGAATAACTGAAATGGTCAGTTATTGAGTGACTTAATTCACACACTTATACACCGATCAGGCATAGTATTATGACCACCTTCCTTATATTGTGTTGGTCCCCCTTTTGCTGCCAAAACAGCCCTGACCCGTCGAGGCATGGACTTCACTAGACCCTAGATGCACATGCACCCGGCCATCCACGTGATGTAAAAGAAAACGGGATTCATCAGACCAGGCCACCTTCTTCCATTGCTCCCTGGTCCAGTTTTTTTCCTCACGTGCCCATTGTTGGCACTTTCGGTGGTGGACAGGGGTCAGCATAGGCACCCTGACTGGTCTGCGGCTATACAGCCCCATACGCAGCAAACTGTGATGCACTGTGTATTCTGACACCTTTCTATCAGAACCAGCATTAATTTCTTCAGCAATCTGAGCTACAGTAGCTCGTCTGTTGGATCGGACCACACAGGCCAGCCTTCGCTAACCACGTGCATCAATGAGCCTTGGTCGTCCATGACCCTGTCGCCGGTTTACCACTCTTCTTTACTTGGACCACTTTTGATAGATACTGACTACTGCAGACTGGGAACACCCCACAAGAGCTGCAGTTTTGGAGATGCTCTGACCCAGTCATCTAGCCATCACAATGGTGCTGGCTAATATATCCCATCCAATAACAGGTGCCGTGATGAAGAGCAAAGCAAAGGCAAACTAATGCCAAAATAAGTTTAAAGCAACTGGAGATGTTAAGACCCTGTCTGATAGATACACATGTCTACATTCTACATTTCTACATTTACTACAAGGGTTTGAAAGGCCAAAAATCCTCAACATTAGCACAAACACAAAAGAGGTGTTTGGTGCAGACACATAAATAGCCATGCAGAAAAGTACCGTATTCCCACTGTGGAGCCTGGTAGTAGATCTGTCATTTTGTGGGTGTTTTTCTCCTAAAGGCCAAATAAAAACTTATTCTGATACATGGTGTTATGATCTCCATCAATTACCAGCAGATATTAAATTTAAACATGACCACCCTATCCAGAAAGCTTAAACTAGGCAGTGATTCAATCTTCAATTAAGAGAATAACCCTGGTAAGTCTTTTTAAGGGTATATAATGAATTATTTAAAAATAATAAGTAAATAAAATTTACAATAAATAATCACAAACGAGCAAAGAAAACAGTGCATTTTTTATTTTTTCACAGTACAGCTACAGTGGGGCCAAAATTATTTAGTCAGCCACTGATTGTGCAGGTTCTCCTACTTAGAAAGATGAGAGAGGTCTGTAATTTTCATCATAGGTACACTTCAACTATGAGAGACAAAATGTGAAAAAATCCAGGAAATCACATTGTAGGATTTTTAAAGAATTTATTTGTAAATTATTGTGGAAAATAAGTATTTGGTCACCCACAAACAAGCAAGATTTCTGGCTCTCACAGACCTGTAACTTCTTCTTTAAGAAGCTCTTCTGTCTTCCACTCGTTACCTGTATTACCTGTTTGACCTCGTTATCTGTATAAAAGACACCTGTCCACAGCCTCAAACAGTCAGACTCCAAACTCAACCATGGCCAAGACCAAAGAGCTGTCGAAGGACACCAGGAAGAAAATTGTAGACCTGCACCAGGCTGGGAAGAGTGAATCTACAATAGGCAAGCAGGTTGGTGTGAATAAATGCACTGTGGGAGCAATTGTAAGAAAATGGAAGACATACAAGACCATTGATAATCTCCCTCGATCTGGTGCCCCACGCAAGATCTTATCCCGTGGGGTCAAAATGATCATGAGAACGGTGAGAAAAAATCCCAGAACTACACGGAGGGACCTGATGAATGACCTGCAGAGAGCTGGGACCAAAGTAACAAAGGCTACCATCAGTAACACACTATGCCGAGAGGGACTCAAATCCTGCAGTGCCAGGCGTGTCCCCCTGCTTAAGCCAGTACATGTCCAGGCCCGTCTGAAGTTTTTGCCAGAGAGCATATGGATGATCCAGAAGAGGATTGGGAGAATATCATGTGGTCAGATGAAACCAAAATGGAACTTTTTGGTAAAAACTCAACTCGTCGTGTTTGGAGGAGGAATAATGCTGAGTTGCATCCCAAGAACACCATACCTACTGTGAAGCATGGGGGTGGAAACATCATGCTTTGGGGCTGTTTTTCTGCAAAGGGGACAGGACGACTGATCCGTGTTAAGGAAAGAATGAACAGGGTCATGTATCGTGAAATTTTAAGCCAAAACCTCCTTCCATCAGTGAGAGCATTGAAGATGGAACGTGGCTGGGTCTTCCAGCATGACAATGATCCCAAACACACCGCTCGGGCAACGAAGGAGTGGCTCCGTAAAAAGCATTTCAAGGTCCTGGAGTGGCCTAGCCAGTCTCCAGACCTCAACCCCATAGAAAATTTGTGGAGGGAGTTGAAAGTCCATGTTGCCCAGCGACAGCCCCAAAACATCACTGCTCTAGAGGAGATCTGCATGGAGGAATGGGCCAAAATACCAGCTACAGTGTGTGCAAACCTGGTGAAGACTTACAGGAAACGTTTGACCTCTGTCATTGCCAACAAAGGTTATGTTATAAAGTATTGAGTTGAACTTTTGTTATTGACCAAATACTTATTTTCCACCATAATTTACAAATAAATTCTTAAAATTTTTCTCATTTTGTCTCTCATAGTTGAAGTGTACCTATGATGAAAATTACAGACCTCTCTCATCTTTCTATGTAGGAGAACCTGCACAATCAGTGGCTGACTAAATACTCTTTGGCCCCACTGTATCTAAATAAATGTCAGGAACTCTATGCCATAGTCAGGATAACACATGTCAGTTTTATATGCAGTGTTATATACACTTGGACATGTTAGTTTTGGTTGTGGGATATTTTGACACGCTGTTAAACTTATATCCCTAATTTGAAGCACATAAAATAACTTTATGTTGACTTTGTTTAACCCAAGATTCTGTGTCTCCTGTCCTAAACATCCTGGATTCAGTGACATCACTAAATTGCTGGACAAAAGCCATATGGAAAGGGTTAGTCAAGTGTTGAGCATCTCTTTCTGTGATATTTGCTGCCTTTTGTGCTTATAAGTATGACAGACGTTTACATTATTGTAATATATGTGTATAGCAATCTACACCGATCAACCATAACATTAAAACCACCTACTTGTTTCTATACTCACTGTCCATTTTATCAGCTCCACTTACCATATAGGAGCACTTTGTTTCCACAATTACTGACTGTAGTCCATCTGTTTCTCTGCATGCTTTGTTAGCCCCCTTTCATGCTGTTCTTCAATGGTCAGGACTCTCCCAGGACCACTACAGAGTAGGTATTATTCAGGTGGTGGATCATTCTCAGCACTGCAGTGACACTGACATGGTGGTGGTGTGTTAGTGTGTGTTGTGCTGGTATGAGTGGATAAGACACAGCAATGCCGATGGAGTTTTTAAACACCTCACTGTCACTGCTGGACTCAGAATAGTCCACCAACCAAAAACATCCAGCCAACAGCGCCCCGAGGGCAGCATCCTGTGACCACTGATGGAGGTCTAGAAAATGACCAACTCAAACAGCAGCAATAGATGAGCAATTGTGGCCAGTGATAGCTCAGTGGTTAAGGTACTGGACTAGTAAACAGAAGGTTGCCGGTTCAAGCCCCGCCACCACCAAGTTGCCACTGTTGGGTCCCTGAGCAAGGCCCTTAACCCTCAATTGCTCATTGTGTTCCGCTCATTGTGTGTAAGTCGCTTTGGATAAAAGCGTCTGCTAAATGCTGAAAATGTAAATGTAAATGTAAATGTAAATGTAATTGTCTCTGACTTTAAATATACAAGATGGACCAACTAGGTAGGAGTGTCGGTGTTTAAAAACTCCAGCAGCGCTGCTGTGTCTGATCCACTCATACCAGCACAACACACACTAACACACCACCACCATGTCATTGTCACTGCAGTGCTGAGAATGATTCACCACCTAAATAATACCTGCTCTGTGGGGGTCCTGACCATTGAAGAACAGCATGAAAGGGGGCTAACAAAGCATGCAGAGTAACAAATGGACTACAGTCAGTAATTGCAGAACTAACCAGAGCACCCAGAGGAAACCCACGCAGACACAGGGAGAACATGCAAACTCCGCACAGAAAAGCAGTGATGAACACCAGCAGTGATATATGATGTATGTTTCCTTTGTTTTCCAAATCTAGTCTTTTTCAGTTCATTACAATTCCACTTTGGCACATTTTTGTTTGTTATTTCTTTGTATTATTTTTTGTATTATTATAACATTCTGGTAAGCAAATATACCATTAAGCAGATTAATTGTTTTCCTTTTACATGTATTTATTCAGTATTTCTGTACTCACGGGTTAACTATATAAAAAAAAATGTTTTTGTAAACAAACAAAAAAAACATACTCTGTATAATATTTACAGGAATATTTAACATTGCTATGTTAATGTTTTTTATTAGACCTTTATAATCAAACACAAAAATAAGATCCTACTTACTGAAATTAATGGGAGTAATCATGTTTATTAATTTCTCTCATGCCTAAATGTCTTAATAATTTGACACGTTGACACATTTCATTTGTTTAGTTTATTGGGTGAACAATGTGGTCAGTGATACGTGAAGTCGAGTATACATCACCATTTAGATAACATCTGCATAATCAACCCAACAACCTCTTCTTCTGAGCCTCTTTAGGGAAAAACAGAAGGAAAGAGGGCAAGAGTAAAGAGTGGAGAGAATAAAAGAGAAATAGAGAGAGTTGGCATTTGTAACATGTAGGGACAAACATATTTATGTTTCTTTAATCATTTAGCTTCACGGAGCAAATTGTTTTAATGATGTTTACAGTGAATCAGTAGCCAACCTGCAAACAATGGGCTCAAAGTAGGAATTTACTCTGCAGTGGGTGCCAGTCCAGCACATAATAGCACACACAATCACTTCTTCTTAACAATAATAAAGAGTATTCCATTCATCTAATGTTTTAAAAATATAGGGAGGGGGGGGGGGGAGGTACCTGAAAAAAACGTATGCAAACACAGTGAGAACAGTTTTCCTGAACCATTTTTAAATTAAAAATATGCACAAATTGTTTTGAGGTTGTACTTTTGTAGTTAGCAAAAAGAAACATATCTACAATATATCTGCAATTTCCTTCGGGATCATTTTCCCAAATTTTTCTTCCCAATCTAGTCTTGTCCGATATCTAGTCGATCTAGTCTATATCCAATTACCCAATTGCATTATGCTTCCTCTCTACTGATGCTGATCACCACTGCTGATTGAGGAGAGTGAGACTGCTACACGCCCCCTCCAACTTGTGTCCAGTAGCCGACTGCATATTTTCACCTGCATGAGGTGAGTTCATACATGGATCAGCTTTGTGTACGGAAAGCCACACCCTGATCACCTTATTCCTCGACTCTATGCAGGCGCCATCAATCAGTCAGCAGAGGTCGCAATTGCAATTGTCATGAGGTCCCCTCACTCCCACCCTGTATAAACTACAAGCCAATCGTTGTTCATGTAGCCACCCAGCCCAGCCGTATGGCAGAGCTGAGTTTCAAACCGAAGAGTGCGCCACCTGAGCAGCAAAAAAAGACTTTTTTAGACAACATGTAATAAACATTAATAATGAAAAAAATAATAAATAAATAAATAAAAGACCAAAATCCCATTTGTAATTGGATTCCAGTCATAAGATTACTGAGACCAAAGCAGATGTCTTTGCCTTTTATTATTATTATTATTATTATTATTATTATTATTATTATTATTATTATTATTATTGCAGTGGTTGATAAGTGTATATAAAATACATGTTTTATGGCCAGTAGTATTTGGACACTTCAGTTTTGGTGTTTCCGTCACACACATTACTAAGAGGTAAAATAAAGTACATACATTTCGTGAGATCCATAAAGACATGGTCTGAGTTTAGTATGCAGGAATCCGACTTACATGCACAAAGCCTTGACCTTAACCCAATCACACATTTCTGGAATTAATAGGAACAATAATTATAAGCCAGACTTATAATACTGTAGGATTTTTCACCTTGCATTGTGCACATGTTGAAAAACCTGCTGATTATGTCATGGTACCAGATACTCCAGGATTTATTCAGGTGTCTTGTGTAGTTCATATCTCAGCAGAACAGAGCTGCTGACCCTTGGTATTGACACAGACAACCTGGTTGTTTAAACACAAAATGACTTAATCTCAGTTCACTCTCTCCTAATATATAAACTATGTGTATCTAATAATATTCATCAAATCGCTATCAATGTAAGCACACTATTACTGCAGCTGTGTTCATTAACAGCCTACCAGAATTAATGTGTCACCATCAGAGCCTGAAAAGCTTGAATAGACTTGAATAGGCAAATCAACACTTCCATATTCTGCACAACCTTAGATATTCTAGCACCAGATAAAATTATAATGATTAGAGAGAAATTTAGCTTCAAGGTATAATGACCACACACCTGCTCTAAAACAGTGGCACAAAATTTGGAGTGCAAATTATGGCACACTTCTTCTTTAGTAGAGAATAATAAGAATAATCTTAGATTCCTTTTGAGACAGTACCAAACTTATTAGAAATGTCACAGAGACTGAATCTAAAATACCATCTGTACTAGCAATATTTCTTACATTTTCATAGTTATATAAGCATATAAATATGGCTTTGGATTCAAAGTGTGTGACCTTACTTTCCTGTTAAGCAGCAATTTACTTGGAGCAGCATGATCCGTGATTGCAACCTATCCCACAGTGCTACCCAACTAAATTCTGTTAAACCAATCTCCCAAACTGAGCTAACTGCATTGATTTAATCATTAAAGTCATCGTCATGTATACTTGACCTTATTTCAACTCGCTTACTTGATGATTTACTCCCTGCCATTGTAGAGCCCCTGCTTACATTAATACAGACATTTATTGGCCTTGGAATATTAACCCAAATTGTTAAAATGTGCAGTTATTAAACACATAATTAAATTATTATTATTATTATTATTATTATTTGTATTATTATTATTACTATCCACATTTGCTATATTTGCTGCCTTTATGTTCTTATCTGCACAGAAACAGTATTTATAAGACATTTTAATTATGATTTAAACCCAGCCATAGTACTAAAACTGCATTAATCACTGTAGTAAATGATCTATTAGTGTTCTCTGATAATGAATGAGTCTCTTTGCTGTTTCTATTTGATCTTAGTGCAGTGTTTGACACTGTAGATCATAATATTTCACTGTATGGGCTAGACAATGCACAAGGTGTTAAAGGACTTGCATTATCTTGGTTTAAATCCTTTCTGACTGACTTTTACATTTTATCTAGTAAATAATACATTCTTAGAACCTACAAAGGTAAGGTTTGGTGTTCCACAGGGGTCAGTATTGGGACCTCTGTTATTTACACTCTTCATGCTACCATTATTTATTTATTTATTTATTTATTAGGATTTTAATGTCATGTTTTATACACTTTGGTTACATTCATGACAGGACAGGTAGTTACTGGTTACACATGGACAATTTTGTATCTCCAATTCACCTCACTTGCATGTCTTTGGGCTGTAGGAGGAAATCAGAGCTTCTTGAAGAAAGTCAAACAGAAAGGACGTGGACCGCTTCACCTGGGAGTCAAACCCTTCTTGGTGTGAGGTGACAGTGCTACCCACTGAGCCACTGTGTTGCCCTTATGTTACCATTTAGAAAAAAATTCATAAACATGACATTAATTACCACTGCAATGCAGACTACACACTGTTCTATGTATCAGCCGAACTCAGTGACTTGAACACAATCAGTAAAGATTAGGGATTGTGTAAAAGACATAAAAGACAATGTCTTGTAACCTTTTTTGACTTAATTCAGATAAAACAGAGTTATTGACGTGCTGGATCTAAGGCTGGGATTAACAAGTTGTCTAACCTGGTGCTTATCCTTAATGCCTCATCTGTGACCTCCAGCTCAGTTGAGCATCACAATATATTAAGAGCTCTCCAGCACGTTTACTTTTTGTTCACAGGGTGCAGGGTCCTCATATTTCCTAGAATTGCTTGCTTCTGTTCGGGATTTAGACTCAATTTTCAAGTCCAGATTGAAAATATACTTACTTCCTTATGTTTTTGATTAGTCTTTCCAGGACTACCAGGGATGTGTGGATCTGATCCTGGGGTCTCTCATGTTCTGTTCTGTTACTATTGCTGGCCCCAGTTACAATATATTGGCTCACCTGGCTGTGCCTGGTTTTGCCTTGTCATAGAGATTTGTGGTGATCAGGGATGTTGGATTGCGCAGTAGCCGACTGCATCTTTTCACCTGTACGAGGCAAGTTCATATGGGGCTCAGTTTTGTGTACAGAGAGTTATGCACTAAACCTATTATCCCTCATCTCTGTACAGGTGCCATCGATCAGCCAGGAGAAGTCATAATTGGATCAGTTATAAGGAATTCCCTTTGACTTCCCCCTACGAACAAGCCAATCATTGTTCATGTAGGCGCCCAGTCTGCCGGTACCAGAGCTTAGATTCAAACTCACGAGTTCTAGCGTATGTGCTAGTATATTTTACCACTTTGTTTTATCTTTGTAATATGTCTAAAATAGGAAATGTGCTTTCTGTTACTGACTATGAAAAAAACTGATCCATGCATTTATAACTTAGGTTAGGTTAGATTACTACAGATACTGGTTAGATTATTGCAATTGGCTGGAAGCAGTGCTGAGATTTCAACTCGCAAGTTCAAGATGTCAGCTCTGGTGTGCTAGTGTGTTTTATCTCTGCACCACCTGAGTGCCTGTTCATACCACTTTTGGTGTTCCACAGGGGTTAGTATTAGGACCTCTATTATTTACACTCTGTTTTCTACCATTAGGGGAAAAAGTATTCATAAACATGACATCAATTACCACTGAATTGCAGATGACTCACAGTTGTATATATCAGCCGAACCCAATGACATCAACACAATCAGTAAAGACTGAGGATTGTGTGAAAGACATAAAAGACTGGCTGTCATGTAGCCTTTCACTTAGTGAACCATGAACCTTTTTACCCACCAGACATTTGATGCCAACAATGCCATTCCTCACCTATCTGCACTTACAATGTCCAGAACTCACAATTAGACTAAAGTATGAAGATCACTAATCAAATTCATTATGCTTTTTTACTTATTATAACTTTTGTTTATTTTATTTGTATGGTTTGTTTAATTTAAGTTCATTCAAATGATCCAGACCTCCCAAAAAAGGATGGGTTTCTGTTGAATCCAGTTACTTTCAAGGTTTCTTTCTTGTAATTTTAAGGAAGTTTGTCCATGCCACTGTTGCCTTGTTTAAAAGGGGGTTTTGGGTTTTGGTTCTGGATTATGTATAGTTGCTTTAAAACAATGTCTATTTTAAACCATAATACAAGTAAATTTGACCTAACTTGACTAACCTGACTAACTTGACTTTATGCCAGTTAAAAAAAAAACAAAGTTACAAGTTACAAAGTACCAAAGGCCCTGGTACTTTCTGCTGCAGAAAAGGCCAATTCCAAATATACAATATGACAGGAAAACAGCAGACAAGCTGTTAGTTTATTCAGATTTAAGTCATTATTGGCTGATGAGTCATGAATCAGGTTATTATTGTACTGCATCTGACACACAATATCCTTCTGCTTCAGTTGACAGTAAGCAGAGCAGGTAAATGTCCCTTCTATAATTAGTCCAAAGTGAGAAACCAAATTAGGACATTAGTATAGGATATTTTACAGAATATTTTAATACTCGTAATACTCTACTGCTAGTCTGTATGGGTATATGTTGGGTTGCAACATTAATACATTTTTGGAACTTAACTATGACCATTAAGTTGTTTCAGGTTCATGGTATGTTGCAATCATAGTGAAAAGTAAGGAGCTGTCACAAAAGCTGAGAGAGGAGATCATTTTATTGCACCAAAAGGGCAACAGGTAAAAGAAGATTTTCAAGACCTTTCCTACAGACACTATTAAGAGAATTGTCTGGAAGTTTCAAACCTGACTGCCCATGGGAGAAAGTCCTAAATGTTGTTCGGAAGTCATAGAAATCTCAGACTGGGAAATCGTACATATACATGTATGTGTGTGTGTGTGTGTTAATTAAATTTGTCCTGTCATGAATGTAACCAAAGTGTGTAACACAGGATGTTAAAATCCCCCCAAAAGATAAATAAATAAATAAAATAAAAATAAACATGGGGCCTGCTCCAGAAAAAGGCCGTCACATAAACTCTGGGGCATCTCACATGTTTTTAATCCAGCAGAAAACCAGACTGGACTGAACCAGGCATCACTACTCCAGAGAAAGCATGCTGCCAACAGAGGCATATAAGCACCCCTATCGGGAGCGAATTAATGCTGGTTACTATTGGTTAAGAGGAACTGACACATCAGTCATCTGCGCCTGCAAAACCCATCTGAAAATATGAGAACTTAAAAGACATGATTTTGTAACCAAGCCATACTGCCAATCTCCATTAATTAATTCATCTTCAATTCAATCAATAATAATTAAATTAATAATAATTAAATCATAGCAAGTAATTCAAATAAACTAAGCCATTACATAGATTAGATATTATAATTTTTTTCCTAGGCAAAAACTCAGCTGCTTTTTAAGACAAGCCCCTGTGAAATGAATGTCTTAATTTAGACTGCAGACTACTGCGCAGACCAACTCTCACATATTTGATTGACTGTCTAGGTAAAAAAAAAAAAGAGGATATTAAATAAGGCATGAGACATATTCTCTACCTAGCAGGTTTTCAGTCACATGAATCTAGCTTACATCAGAAAACATCCATAGAGCTTTTATGGATCCCTTTAGAGTGCTTAAGATGAACAGTTTCTCTTTTTCTTTTTTGTGGTGGTGAAGGAGGAATAAGCTCTTGTCATACATTTTATACTATAAGGCAATCAGTGCAGAATATCCCCTCAAGAAAGCTCATGGCAAGCAGCTGTCACAGTAGAGGACAGAAAAATGAAATGTGTGTGTGTGAGAGAGAGAGAGAGAGAGAGAGAGAGAGAGAGAGAGAGAGAGAGACAGACATACACTACCATGCTTTACCCTGCTTGCATTCAGCCCCAGTATATCATTTTAAAAGGGAAATGACTGTGTTGAATTATGTGATTGCAGTGGTCTTGTTGTATACTGCAAATTTCATTTGAGAGTTGTCTGTTATCCGGTTAGTCTTTTGGTGTACTGGAAATGTCGATCATAATACATACTATATACTGGTGTTGTAAAAAAATAGTGTGAGTAGCAAACATAGTATGCCATTATACAGTTACTGTAGTCAGTATTTGAAATGCATACTGCCACAGTATATCGTGAATACCACTTTCATATTAGTATGCAGTACAGTGTCCAGTATGTGAAAATTATTGAATATATTGTCATGTGCTTACCAGTTCAATTCACTTGGAATTGAAGTGAATGACAGCAGAATCACTTTAAAATATGATACAACGTCAGAATGCAGAAGCTTGTGTCCTTAAAAAAGAAATCTGATTATTATTATTATTATTATTATTATTATTATTATTATTATTAAGTAGGGTATACATTACTTATTATATTATTCTATCCAATAATCAGAAGAAATGTTGCTCCATGAATGACAATTTTTTATTGTCCCAGAACCAATTGACCAGCCAATACCACTGTATTTAGACATCAGCACATATGAAGGTATCATAAAGAAATCTATAGTGTGAAACATTAAATACCTTACAATTTAAATCCTCATATATATCCATGCCTTGTCAGTAAAACTCCATGTTTAAGCCCCGCACCTGAAATAATTAAAAATCAACGCAATTTACAGGATGCATAACTAAGGCAGAACAAAAAAAAAAAAAGGAATTAGCACAAAAAAAGCCAGTGGCCAAAATAACGGAAACAAAGTAACACATTAAAGACACAAAAACATTCTCAGCCCACAATGGAAAAAGGAGATAAAAAGAAAAAAGCAGAGATGAAAACTGATTATCACAATATGGTAAGCTATTTAGAATGCTACTCAGAACACAGGTCTCAGAAAAATAGGAAAAAATGGAAACCTAAAACAATGGGGATAGCAATGCATGTACAGCACCACAAAACACTGACTGGACAGCCTGCACCCAGCATGTGTTTAAGCGTGGAGGCCTGCTCCAGAAAAGGACAGTCACATACACTCTGGGGCATCTCACATGTCGGGGGGTGGGGGTGGTATGACACCTAAAAAGTGCGACACTGGGTGATTTTCCTAAAAGAGATAAAAATGAGCTGGCCTCATATCTGTAAGGTGAAACTGTCACGTGGGAAGAAAGGACGCAAATGCAGAAGTAAATAATAACAAAATATTTTATTTATTTTTATAAGGACAACAGAAAAATAAACAGCTAACAAAAAACAGAACACAAAAACCCGATCGGAAACTCCGACGGTGCTGCTGACGCAACTAAATGAAAAATAGACAAAGTGAAACCAAAACAGAAGAAAGCGGGACGCGAACCCCGGTCAGCCGCGTGGCAGCCGGGAGCGTTACCACCGCACTGTAGTGGTGCTGGGAAAACGGGAGCGCGAGGACCCCTAATACGCTTAGGAGCGAGCGATGAAAGATGGCGGTGAGAGAGCCCTCATCCCACCCACACTCCGCCGCTAGTGTCCTAAATTCAATTACGTAATCTACGACTGGCCGATTACCTTGGGTTAGCTCAAGTAAGCGTGGGCCTGCCTCGCGACCCCCCGAGGGGTGGAAGAAGGTCTCCTTTAGGGCCTCCTTAAAGGCGCTTTCGGATGAGCATTCCGGAGCGTTCTGCTCCCAGAGGGCGGTAGCCCACTCCAAGGCTCGGCCAGTCAAGAGAGAAACGATATAGGCAACCCTCGACCGCTCTGTGGGGTAGCGGGAGGGCTGCAACTCGAAGGCTAGCGCGCACTGGAGGAGGAAGCCACGGCACCTCTTGGCCTCTCCCGAATATCTTTCAGGAGGAGGAATGGGGGTGTCGCGGCCTCCACACCCTCCAGAATGGGGTGGGGGTGTGGGCCGGCTCCTGAAGCTGGAGACTGCTGGCTAAGCGCAGCTACCTGCTGCGCCAATTGACTAATGGCCACCTCGTGCCTGCCTAACGCCACACCCTGGTGGCGTAGTACGTCGATAGGGGGTGGCGTTTCTGCTGCGTCCATGGTTGGTCGCACCTTTCTGTCACGTGGGAAGAAAGGACGCAAATGCAGAAGTAAATAATAACAAAATATTTTATTTATTTTTATAAGGACAACAGAAAAATAAACAGCTAACAAAAAACAGAACACAAAAACCCGATCGGAAACTCCGACGGTGCTGCTGACGCAACTAAATGAAAAATAGACAAAGTGAAACCAAAACAGAAGAAAGCGGGACGCGAACCCCGGTCAGCCGCGTGGCAGCCGGGAGCGTTACCACCGCACTGTAGTGGTGCTGGGAAAACGGGAGCGCGAGGACCCCTAATACGCTTAGGAGCGAGGGGAGAGGAGGGGAACTCCGAGGAGCGCTAGACCCAACACCGCGACTAACTATCGCAGTGACCGGTCGGCGCGCTCTGGATCGCGGAGCTGACACACCAATCTGAAACAAGAAAGAAACAAATAGACAAAGTTAGGCAGGCGTAGACTGCGGATTCGAACCGGGGTTTTTGGCGCGACAACCGCTTGCTCAACGGAGTCGCCACCCAGCGGTTAGAGAATCCAATGTTCAGTATAACTAAAGGCACTGGTGCCAGAGTACCTTCAGCGCTTAACACAGCGCTGAGTGAAACCGCTAAAGCTAAAATGCTAGCGCAAAATGAACAGCAGTTCAAGGACTGCACGGCGTCGCACCACACTGTATCTGAGAGACCAAAAGAACATACCAATTACCTCAAACCTTGCGGTTTTACATACCCGAATGGCATACGCCACCAGGGCTACCAGCTAAGGCTACGAACGTGTGGACGAGCTGCTACAACGGACCGAAAAACAAACAAAGGTGCGACACCCGCTGCTGTGTGGAGCTGGCTTAAATAGTCAGCCCCACAGCTGCGGGTGATCAGCACTAATTAGGGGGCCTGGTATAAGAGGCCTTTGTTTTCTGAGCTCTGTAATGTCTGCTTCGCTGGGAACCCGGGGCACGTTCACCAGCTACCACAGACCTTGTTATAGAACCCCCTCCTCTAGGGACAGCTCCTGAGGTCCCAAGACCCGCAGCTCGGTTGCGCCGGAACTCGCGGATCAGTTCAGGGTCCAGGATCTGGCGAGCCGGTACCCATGAACGTTCCTCAGGGCCGTAACCTTCCCAATCCACCAAGTATTGGGTGCTACCCTGAACCTTCCTGCTGTCAAGCAACCGGCGGACGGTGAAGGCAGGGGCACCCTGGATGATACGAGGGGCGGGAGGTTGGGGAGGGGGTAAAACTCCCCCGCACATAAATGGTCGGAGATGGGAGACATGAAAGGTTGGATGCACTTTCATACGGGGAGGAAGCTCCAACCTATACGTCACCGGATTAATCCGCTTTACCACCTTGAACGGACCAATGTACTTGGGTGCCAACTTATGTGGGGCACCTCGAACGGGGAGATCCCTCGTTGACACAAGTACTCGTTGGCCTGGCCGGAAGGTAAGAGCCGGCTGCCGCCTGCGGTCAGCTTTGCGCTTCACAGAGCGCTGGGTGGCCACAAGTGCCTGCCTAGCTTTGCGCCAGGCGGCGCGGCAGCGGCGGACATGAAGCTGTACAGACGGGACCGCTACCTGCTGCTCCTGCTCAGGAAAGAGCGGCGGAGGGTACCCGAACTGAGCCTCAAACGGTGACATTCCAATCGCCGAATGATGAAGGGTGTTGTGAGCAAACTCTGCCCATATCAACTTATCCGACCACGTGGTCGGATTCCCTGCCGTCAGGCACCTGAGCATCTTGCTCAGATCCTGGATCAGCCTCTCCGACTGCCCATTCGACTCCGGGTGGTAGCCGGAGGATAAGCTGGCCGTGGCGCCAATAAGTTGGCAAAAGGCCCGCCAGCACTGGCTTACAAACTGTGGACCCCGATCAGACACAATGTCAGATGGGACCCCATGTGCTCTCACCACATGATTCAGAATGATTTGCGCAGTACCCATGGCGGATGGTAGCTTGGGCAGTGGGATAAAAAGGCAAGATTTGGTAAACCGGTCGACAATTACCAATACCGCCGTGAACCCTCTGGACTTTGGCAAGCCTGTCACAAAGTCCAGAGAAATGTGGGACCACGGTCTAGCAGGTATTGGCAACGGATGAAGGAGGCCCCTCGGGCGCTCTCTGGGTGTCTTGTTCAGAGCACACACAGAGCAAGCACGGACAAAGTCACGTACCTGGTTCTCCATCCCCGGCCACCAAAATCTTCGGCGCAGCAAGACCAGGGACTTAGTCACACCTGGGTGCGCCGCAAATGGGGAAGCATGGGCCCATTCAAAAACCTGACGCCGTACGGATGAAGGTACGTACAGTCTGTCAGGAGGTCCCCCACCGGGGTCGGGTTCAGCCCGGTGGGCATCCCGAATGACCTTCGATATGCCCCATGTGACTGGGGCCGCTATCAGGGTCGAGGGGATCACAGGATCAGGTCCGGTCTCCGGCCTGGTCGGTTCCCACTGTCTAGACAGAGCGTCCGGTTTGACGTTTTTGGACCCCGGTCTATAAGACAGTGTAAAATTGAACCTTCCAAAAAATAAGGACCACCGGGCCTGACGGGAGTTCATCCTCTTGACTTGCTGGATGAATGACAGATTTTTGTGATCCGTCCAGACAAGAAAGGGATGTTTGGCCCCCTCGAGCCAGTGTCGCCACTCCTCTAACGCCAACTTAATGGCCAAGAGTTCCCTGTCTCCAACCGGGTAGTTCCGCTCGGCTGGAGTCAGGCGGTGCGAGAAGAAGGCACATGGATGCAGCTTCTTCCCTGGCCCCACTCTTTGGGACAAAACTGCCCCAGCTCCGACCTCGGAGGCATCCACTTCGACAACGAAGGGTTCCTCTGGGTCGGGCAACTGTAAAACGGGAGCAGTTGTCAAGAGTGTTTTTAGCTCGTCAAAAGCTTGTTGGGCCTGCACCGTCCATCGGAACGGACCTTTTCCTGTGAGGTCCGTTAACGGAGAGGCGACTGAGCTAAAGTTCTTAATGAAACGCCGAAAAAAGTTTGCAAAGCCCAAAAACCTTTGCAGTTGGCGTAAATAACTTGGAGTTGGCCACTTCTCCACAGCCGATACCTTAGCCGAGTCCATGCGCAGGGTGCCCTCAGCCACTACAAACCCCAGGAACGAAACCGTGGGGGAGTGAAAGACTGACTTCTCCAGCTTGACAAACAAATGGTTGTCGAGCAAAAGCTGGAGAACTCGTCGGACATGCCCTATATGCTCGTCGATGGACCGACTAAAGATAAGAATATCGTCTAAGTAAACATAGACGAATTTACCAAGAGTCTCCCGCAAGACCTCATTGATAAATCTCTGGAAGACTGCGGGGGCATTCATTAACCCAAATGGCATCACCAGGTATTCATAGTGGCCAGTGGGCGTAATGAACGCAGTCTTCCACTCATCCCCCTGCCTGATCCGGATCAAATTGTACGCGCTGCGAAGATCGAGCTTGGAAAAAACAGAAGCTCGCTGAAGGGCTTCGAAAGCCGTGGCCATCAGCGGCAGCGGGTACCGATCCTTGATCGTAACGGCGTTCAGACCGCGATAATCGATACAGGGGCGCAGGGTGCCGTCCTTCTTGTTCACAAAAAAGAACCCTGCCCCAGCTGGGGAGGAGGAAGGACGGATGAACCCCTGTTTAAGTGCCTCACGCACATACTCCTCCATAGCCACCTTCTCTGGACCGGAGAGCGAAAAAAGGCGCCCCCTAGGAGGAGTAGTGCCGGACAAAAGATTGATGGCGCAATCGAACGGTCTGTGGGGGGGCAAGTCCTGCGCCCGGGACTTGCTAAAAACCTCCCGTAAGTCATGGTACACAGGAGGAACAGCTGCCAAATCCGGCACCTCCATCTTCGGTTCCGTCGGAGCAGAACCTGTGCCACCTTGCAGCAAACACGAGTCGCGACACCGCGTTCCCCAGATGAAGATTGATCCGGTGGCCCAGTCGATCTGAGGATTGTGTCTTTGCAGCCACGAATACCCCAAAACCACCTGGAGGTGAGGAACGTGAGTTACAAGAAAGGTAATCCGTTCCTCGTGGTTTTGCAGACGCAACGTGAGAGGTTTTGTCTGTTGGGTTATCGGGCTGCCCGCTACAGGTCGGCCATCCACCGCATGGACCGACACTGGTGATGCTAGCGGTTGGACCTCAATCCCCAGCCTGTGTACCAGATCGCTGTCAATGAAATTCTCCACCGCACCTGAATCGACACAAACCTGAAGGTTTGTGTTCCCAAGGCCCTAGGACAACCGGGCCTGCAAAAGCAGACCTTGGGCAGGGATGGTAGGTTGGCTCACTCCCGAGTCCCTGACTCGAGAGCGGCCTAGATGTTTTCCGGCCGCCGGGGTCGGGAGAACGAACCCGATGCCGAACGGGCATTGGCACGGGCTGAGCCCAACTGCATGGGTTCGGGATCCAGGGCCGGTGGAGGAGACTTAGGGGGCGCCAGCAAGCGGGTAAACGGGGGACAGGTACCCCGCTCCCGGTTTCGCTGGCGAAGACGGGTATCGATGGCTGTGGCCAGTGTATAGGAGGCCTTAAGGGTCGTTGGGCGGTCCCTGGTGGCCAGCTCATCCTTTATCTTCTCCGATAAGCCACGATGAAAGATGGCGGTGAGAGAGCCCTCATCCCACCCACACTCCGCCGCTAGTGTCCTAAATTCAATTACGTAATCTACGACTGGCCGATTACCTTGGGTTAGCTCAAGTAAGCGTGGGCCTGCCTCGCGACCCCCCGAGGGGTGGAAGAAGGTCTCCTTTAGGGCCTCCTTAAAGGCGCTTTCGGATGAGCATTCCGGAGCGTTCTGCTCCCAGAGGGCGGTAGCCCACTCCAAGGCTCGGCCAGTCAAGAGAGAAACGATATAGGCAACCCTCGACCGCTCTGTGGGGTAGCGGGAGGGCTGCAACTCGAAGGCTAGCGCGCACTGGAGGAGGAAGCCACGGCACCTCTTGGCCTCTCCCGAATATCTTTCAGGAGGAGGAATGGGGGTGTCGCGGCCTCCACACCCTCCAGAATGGGGTGGGGGTGTGGGCCGGCTCCTGAAGCTGGAGACTGCTGGCTAAGCGCAGCTACCTGCTGTGCCAATTGACTAATGGCCACCTCGTGCCTGCCTAACGCCACACCCTGGTGGCGTAGTACGTCGATAGGGGGTGGCGTTTCTGCTGCGTCCATGGTTGGTCGCACCTTTCTGTCACGTGGGAAGAAAGGACGCAAATGCAGAAGTAAATAATAACAAAATATTTTATTTATTTTTATAAGGACAACAGAAAAATAAACAGCTAACAAAAAACAGAACACAAAAACCCGATCGGAAACTCCGACGGTGCTGCTGACGCAACTAAATGAAAAATAGACAAAGTGAAACCAAAACAGAAGAAAGCGGGACGCGAACCCCGGTCAGCCGCGTGGCAGCCGGGAGCGTTACCACCGCACTGTAGTGGTGCTGGGAAAACGGGAGCGCGAGGACCCCTAATACGCTTAGGAGCGAGGGGAGAGGAGGGGAACTCCGAGGAGCGCTAGACCCAACACCGCGACTAACTATCGCAGTGACCGGTCGGCGCGCTCTGGATCGCGGAGCTGACACACCAATCTGAAACAAGAAAGAAACAAATAGACAAAGTTAGGCAGGCGTAGACTGCGGATTCGAACCGGGGTTTTTGGCGCGACAACCGCTTGCTCAACGGAGTCGCCACCCAGCGGTTAGAGAATCCAATGAGGTGTCTGGAAGGTTCGTATAAAATAATTTGGTCAGATATCTCTTTTTAATATTCCTTTTAAAACAATCTCATATATAGGTTATTGTGTAGAAGTGTTTCCCACACTTCTGGGATGCCTCTCATGAGACCTCTACATTCCATAAGGAGGCCGGGGTGTATTCGGTTGCAATCCCACATCTGGGATCCATTTTAAATGCATACATTTCTGTTATTCTATAGAAAATATATTAATCACACAGAGGCCCTAACTGTCAGTAGGACTGTGGGAACCTCTACTGAGTTTTAAGAAAATGACACACCCAATACATTCCATATGTTTTTTGTATGGATATTCAAGTATTTAAGGAGAAGCAAATTTCATTGGAGTCAGAGAGCAGCAGATCCGAACACAAGCTCTCTCCGGACAAAGCCAGGCTGTCCGAGCGACACTGCTATTATTCTGTAATAAACTTCTTAATTGCAAATAAACTGTGTCAACGGAGTCGTCATTTCACAATCGGCACCTCATCGTTAAGACAAAGACACCTCACCAATGTTCAGTATAACTAAAGGCACTGGTGCCAGAGTACCTTCAGCGCTTAACACAGCGCTGAGTGAAACCGCTAAAGCTAAAATGCTAGCGCAAAATGAACAGCAGTTCAAGGACTGCACGGCGTCGCACCACACTGTATCTGAGAGACCAAAAGAACATACCAATTACCTCAAACCTTGCGGTTTTACATACCCGAATGGCATACGCCACCAGGGCTACCAGCTAAGGCTACGAACGTGTGGACGAGCTGCTACAACGGACCGAAAAACAAACAAAGGTGCGACACCCGCTGCTGTGTGGAGCTGGCTTAAATAGTCAGCCCCACAGCTGCGGGTGATCAGCACTAATTAGGGGGCCTGGTATAAGAGGCCTTTGTTTTCTGAGCTCTGTAATGTCTGCTTCGCTGGGAACCCGGGGCACGTTCACCAGCTACCACAGACCTCGTTATAGAAACCATAATAAATAAAAGCGCTACTATCTGGAGCGAATTAATGCTGGTGACTATTGGTAAAGATGAACTGACACATCAGTCATCTGTGCCTCCATGCCCCATCTAAAAATTTGGGAAGACAGAAGGTCATGATTCCATAGTCGTCATTTTTATTCTGCACAAGGCTGCAATAATCTTCTGGAAAAAGTGAGGTAGGAATAAGTATTGGATGTATCTTGGAAGTCAACAGCTTCTATTTAGTTAATTTGAAATTGTTTTAAATTGTGCATCTCCTTAAAGTAAATTTTGATAGCATTACAGGGTGCCCCTAAAGTCTGGACACATAGGAAATATCACTAACTATAACTAACTATATGTTTACTAAAATACACACACACACACACACATACTGTACATATTGCATAACAAATAGTGGAACACATCGAAGATGTTATTGATTAATATTCTAATTAAATAAAATGTTGTTGAAAAATATATTGAAATTTACTGAAAATATTCATTTTGCCTTTGTGTCTAGACTTTAGGGACACCCTGTAGTTTGTGTTTCTGTATTTGGTTTGCTGCAAATGAAATAAATCAAAATAAGTTTGGAAGAAAAGGATGCAGCTAAAACTCCTGGACTCCTAATTGACTGCCTACAAATTTACCCATCATCCCCTTCTCCCCTCTGGCATGAATCTTTACATCCAACTTCTACCCATTTCTTACAGGGCTCTTCATGGTTTTGTTTTTCCAAATGAATAATAAGGCTGTTGGTTTGACTGCCCAGCACAAAGAGGGAGTCACCCTAAGTTCCCCTCCCTTCTCTTACAGAATCATTATCACTTTTTGAGATTATTATTGCATTTTTGTAATTGTAACTTTTTTTTTCTAACAATACATGCCAAAACGTTCTGCATGATAACATGCTGGCACCTTCCTGTCCACGACATTATTAGTTTCAGACCAGTGACAATCCGGTTGTGCTAAATTAAACTGACTATGCCTTTTGAATACAGCTCTTTTCAAGCTGAACTTGAAGTTGTTTTTGATTAGGTTCTGGTTGTGAAACTAGCACGGACCCAGCGTCAGTGGAAAAAGGCCAAGAAAAAAACAGGTATAAATAGGCAGCCAATAAAACAAAATAATAAACAACACGTAAGGACTTGGGACAGTCAAAAAGAAAAGAAAAGAAGAAAAAATAGATATGAATTAAAGCATAGAGGAAAGCGAATTCACTCATACTGTATCCCCATACACACAGGGGGAGACAACAGGACAAAGAGCTATAAAAGCAACCTGCATCCGTCAACCTTGAAAAATTGTATGGGCTCCAGTGACAGGTGAGGTTAGCCACATAAGAGCAAAGTCAATTTCAGAATCTGCTGGGACAACAAGCAACATCTGTTACTAAAAATAAAACAGAACAAAATATAGCAAATATATTTTACTGTTTAAAAATAAATAAATAAAACTCAATTATTTACTGATTACCCATGTGCATGTGTTCACTATACTGTGAAATAAAGAGGTTAGCCACATAAGAGCAACATACACCAATCAGCCATAACATTAAAACCACCTCCTTGTTTCTACACTTACTGTCCATTTTATCAGCTCCACTTACCATTTAGAAGCACTTTGTAGTTCTACAATTACTGACTGTAGTCCATCTGTTTCTCTGCATACCTTTTTTGCCTGCTTTCACCCTGTTCTTCAATGGTCAGTACACCCACAGGACCACCACAGAGCAGGTATTATTTAGGTGGTTGATTTTTCTCAGCACTGCAGTGACAATGACATGGTGGTGGTGTGTTAGTGTGTGTTGTGCTGGTATGCGTGGATCAGACACAGCAGCACTGGTGGAGTTTTTAAATACCGTGTCAACTCACAGTCCACTCTATCAGACACTCCTACCTAGTTGGTCCACCTTGTAGATGCAAAATCAGAGACAGTCACTCATCTATTGCTGCTGTTTGAGTTGGTCATCTTCTAGACTTTCATCAGTGGTCACTGGACGCTGCCCACAGGGCGCTGTTGGCTGGATAATTTTGGTTGGTGGATTATTCTCAGTCCAGCAGTGACAGTGAGGTGTTTAAAAGCTCCAGCAGCATTGCTGTGTCTGATCCACTCATACCAGCACAACACACACTAACACACCACCATGTCAGTGTCACTGCAGTGACAGTGAAATAATACCTACTCTGTAGTGGTCCTGTGGGGGTCCTGACCATTGAAGTACAGTATGAAAGGGGGTTAACAAGTCATGCAGAGAAACAGATGTACAGTACATCCAGTAATTGTAGAACTACAAAGTGCTTCAATATGGTAAGTGGAGCTGATAAAATGGACAGTGAGTGTAAAAACAAGGAGGTGATTTTAATGTCATGGCTGATCAGTGTCCCTTGTCTTTCAACATGGCTGACTAAATTTACAGTGAAGGGGATGATGGGGGATTACGGACAAACAATCACATGGCTTAATTAAATAGGTATATTTATTTTGGCTAAATGAAAAAAAGGGTTTAAACAATATCATATGCACTGTTTAATGGTAAAGCACAGAAGTTTCACAGATGCATTGTGCCACAATAAAACCAAACATTAAACTAACATTAATCTTCTAATCGCTAATGACATGGAGCTAGAAATGCTTTTTAATTACTTATTAATGGTCTGCTAAGCAGTAATCAAACAAAGATTTGGCTTCGCAGCCTGGCTTCTGCTGATTTACTTCTAAAACCGTTTGTACTGTTGGACTGTAACCAGAATTGCAGCTTGTTTTGAATTTTACATCCTTGCCTTGGTTTGTCTTGACAATGGATGCTTACAGGCTATTCACTAAACCTCATAGCTTGCTTTTGTCCTGACAATGTAGCATAAATTGTGGGCTAGTATAGACCCAAGACATCATTTGGACTTTATTGATTCATTAGGAAAAGAGGTACTAGCCAAAGTTTCATAACACACATACATAAAACCTTTCTGAGTATGAAGCTAATCACATGCCAGTTAAAGTCCCACATGCTAACTTACGCCCTTTATTAGAAGCACCTACGAAAGGAATACAGTGTGTTAAATGTGGAACTGATCAGGCATATCATTATGACCACATTCCTAATATTGTATTGGTCCCCATTTTGCTGCCAAAAAGCCCTGACCCGTCAAGGCATGGAGACACCTTTCTATCAGAACCAGCATTAACTCCTTCAGCAATTTAAGCTACTGTAGCTTGTCAGTTGGGTCGTCGCTCCCCATGTGCATCAATGTGCCTTGGCCACCAATAACCCTGTCGCCAGTTTAACACTGTTACTTCCTTGGACCACTTTTGATAGATACTGACCACTGCAGACTGAGAACACCCCACAAGAGGTGCAGTTTTGGAGATCCTCTGACTTAGTCATCTGGCCATCACAATTTGGCCCTTGTCAAACTCACTCAAATCCTTACGCTTACCCATTTGTCCTGCTTCTAACACATCAACTTTGAGGATAAAATGTTCACTTGCTGCCTAATATATCCCACCCACTAACAGGTGCCGTGATGAAGAGATAATCAGTGTTATTCACTTCACCTGTCAGTGGTCATAATGTTATGCCTGGTCAGTGTATTTATGTACCTAATATGATGAAAATAATAACGTCTGTTGAATATGCCAGTTAATTTAAACATGATTAATAATTAATAGTTAATATATAGTGTCAGCAAACATGGGGCTGAGAATTATATAATATAACATAATATAAAATTATAATATAATATAATATAATATAATATAATATAATATAATTATACATTAAATATTATAATATTAGAAGTTACAGAAAGCTTTAATTTTAATTTATTTTTTGATAGAAGGGGCAGCATGTTTATTTGAAGTACTAAATAGTAATACCTTAATGCAAATTACTAATATTTATTAAATTCTTTTTAAATACAATTGCGTTATAAAGAAATTAAAACAATTTAAAGAAGGGCAAAGTAACCACTATGTCACAGAATAAAAAAAAGTCAGACTGCTTTCTCTTATGTGGCAGAACTGAAACACAGCATGTAAAATTTTCACATTTAGTGACCAGGCTTTGAAGTTTTTTTCTTTACACCATGGCAGACATCCTTAGAGAAGCTAAGGGCTTATAAAAGTATTTCCCTATTCACACTCTGCCCTCATAAGTCTTTTTAAGTCTTACCAGAACTACGCTCCTGCTTAAGCTTATTGTAGGTTGGAATTGAGTAAAAAGTATTACCAAAGATCTCTGCTGTGTTAAATCAGCAGATTTAAAGGGAACTTATCACATTCAACGTCTGTTGAATATAGCAGTTAATTCAAACATGACTTTGCTTCTTGAAGTTGTTCGATAACTAATAATTTTGTGTCAGCAAACATGGGACTGAAAACTGCCTGATTTGGACCAAATCATTTTATGCCTTTTGTAAAAGTGTATGCCCTTAGAAACACACATACACCGATCAGGCATAACATTAAAACCACCTCCTTGTTTCTACACACACTGTGCCTTTTATCAGCTCCACTTACCATATAGAAGCACTTTGTAGTTCTACAATTACTGACTATGGTCCATCTGTTTCTCTACATACTTTTTAAGCCTGGTTTCACTTTGTTCTTCAATGGTCACGACCCTCAGAGGACCACCACCGAGCAGGTATTATGTAGGTGGTGGATGATTCTCAGCACTGCAGTGACACTGACATGGTGGTGGTGTGTTAGTGTGTGTTGTGCTGGTATGAGTGGATCAGACACAGCAGCGCTGCTGGAGTTTTTAAATATCGTGTCCACTCACTGTCCACTCTATTAGACACTCCTACCTAGTTGGTCCATCTTGTAGATGTAAAGTCAGAGACGATCGCTCATCTATTGCTGCTGTTTGAGTCGGTCATCTTCTAGACCTTCATCAGTGGTCACAGGACGCTGCCTACGGGGCGCTGTTGGCTGGATATTTTTGGTTGGTGGACTATTCTCATTCCAGCAGTGACAGTGAGGTATTTAAAAACTCCAGCAGCGCTGCTGTATCTTATCCACTCATACCAGCACAACACACACTAACACACCACCACCATGTCAGTGTCACTGCAGTGCTGGGATAGATCCATCACCTAAATAATACCTGCTCTGTAGTGGTCCTGTGGGGGTCCTGACCATTGAAGAACAACATGAAAGGGGCTAACAAAGCATGTAGAGAAACATATGGACTACAGTCAGTAATTGTATACAGTGGGGGAAATAAGTTTTTTATTCCCTTGCTGATTTTGTAAGTTTACCCCCTTACAAAGACTTGAACAGTCTATAATTTTTATGGAAGGTTTATTTTAACAGAGAGAGACAGAATATCAACAAAAAATCCAGAAAAAAAACATTAAATAAAAGTTATAAATTAATTTGTATTTAATTAAGGGAAATAAGTATTTGATCCCCTACCAACCAGCAAGAATTCTGACCCCCACAGACCGGTTATGTGCCCATGAGGCACACAAATTAGTCCTGTCCCTGTATACAAGACTCCTGTCACAGAATCAGTTTCTTCCGTTCAAATCTCTCGACCACCATGGGCAAGACCAAAGAGCTATCAAAGGACGTCAGGGACAAGATTGTAGACCTGCACAAGGCTGGAATGGGCTACAAGACCATCAGCAAGAAGCTTGGTGAGAAAGAGACCACTGTTGGTGCGATCATTTGAAAATGGAAGAAATACAAGATCACAGTCAATCACCCTCGCTCTGGAGCTCCATGCAAGATCTCACCTGGTGGGGTAAGAATGATTCTGAGAAAGGTGAGGTCAGTCCAGAATTACACGGGAGGAGCTTGTCAATGATCTCAGAGGAGCTGGGAGCAGAGAAATGCTGGATATGACCCCAAGAACACCATCCCCACCGGGCATTTCTCTGCCTCCAAACACGGCGAGTGGAGTTGATGCCAAAGAGCTCAATTTTGGTCTCATCTGACCATATCACATTCTCCCAAGCTTTCTCTGAATCATTCAGGTGTTCATTGGCAAACTTCAGATGGGCCTGTACATGAGCCTTCTTGAGCAAAGGGACTTTGCGGGCACTGCAGGATCTCAATCCATTACGGCAAAGTGTGTTACTAATGGTTTTCTTGGTGACTGTGCTCCCAGCTCCCTTGAGATCATTGACAAGCTCCTCCCGTGTAATTCTGGACTGACCTCACCTTTCTCAGAATCATTCTTACCACACCAGGTGAGATCTTGCATGGAGCTCCAGAGTGAGGGTGATTGACTGTGATCTTGTATTTCTTCCATTTTCGAATTATCGCACCAACAGTGGTCTCTTTCTCACCAAGCTTCTTGCTGATGGTCTTGTAGCCCATTCCAGCCTTGTGCAGGTCTACAATCTTGTCCCTGACGTCCTTTGATAGCTCTTTGGTCTTGCCCATGGTGGTCGAGAGATTTGAACGGAAGAAACTGATTCTGTGACAGGAGTCTTTTATACAGGAACAGGACTAATTTGTGTGCCTCATGGGCACATAACCGGTCTGTGGGGGTCAGAATTCTTGCTGGTTGGTAGGGGATCAAATACTTATTTCCCTTAATTAAATACAAATTAATTTATAACTTTTATTTAATGTTTTTTTTCTGGATTTTTTGTTGATATTCTGTCTCTCTCTGTTAAAATAAACCTTCCATAAAAATTATAGACTGTTCAAGTCTTTGTAAGGGGGTAAACGTACAAAATCAGCAGGGGATCAAATACTTATTTCCCCCACTGTAACTACAAAGTGCTTCTATATGGTAAGTGGAGCTGATAAAATGGACAGTGTGTGTAGAAACAAGGAGGTGGTTTTAATGTTATGGCTGATCGGTGTATAAGCTTGTTTTAAAGACATGTTGACAAAGCGTGATATAATTACTGTTACAAATGAGAAAGTTATGTACATTAGGCAGCAGGACGTTCAATTCAGTTTTTTAATAGTGTGTGTGTTGGGGGTGGCATCTTTAGAAAAAATTTGATATCAAAAAAAGTTAAACAAAAATAAAACAAAGATTAACATTTGAGTGTTTCCCATAAACAGAGAGATGAAAAGAAAATAATAATAATAATAATAATAATAGTATTTTAAAAACGTTGAAATAACTGTCATCTTTTTTCTCTAGTTATATGGATTACACTACAACAATTGATAAAGTGGGGAAATTATTAGATGCCCAAAAGTAAAATAGCCAAAAGCAAAAGAACCAGACCATTAACTGCAGTGTGAAGCAGAGAAAGTATAGAAAACATAAGCACAAGCATTTGTCAAAGCAGAGATGACCACATTTTAAGAGATCTCAAAGAAAGACAGAAAAAGAAGGCATAAGCATAACTACTCCCAGCAAACACCAGAAAACACAGGTAGCCATAAGATCTGTCACATAATGTCATCACTAAAGCCCCCAGCTTTCACAAGACCAAACAGAAAACACAGAGAAAGAAAGAAGAAAAAATAACAATAACAGTAACAATTCAATTCAACAGTAAAAGGGACATAATAATAATATAAATAATAATAATAATAATAACAATAATGATAATAATGATATTGATTATACTAATAATAAATAATAATAATGATAATAATAATAAAAAACAATAATGATAATAATCATAATAATAATAATAATAATAATAAAATAACAATAATGATAGTGATAATAGTAATAATGATAATAACAATAACAGCAACAACAATAATAATGATAATAATAAAATAACAATAATGATAATATAATAACAATAATATTAATAATGATAATAATAATAATAATTATTATTATTATAAAATAACAACAATGTTAATAATAATAATAATATAATAATGATAATAATAATAATAATAATAATAAAATAACAATAATGATAATGATAATAACAATAATAATAATAACCAACTAGTCTATAGTCACCTTTATTTGCGATGCATTTTCCCAGTGTCACATGAACATTTTTAAGCCATAATGATAATAATAATAGCAATAATAATAATAATAATAATAATAATACTATAATATAATATAATAATAATAAAGGAACAATCCCACCGACAACAACAACAAAAAAGAAGCCAGTCAGGTCATTGAATCAGACTTGTAGCCTCACAAACAAACAAGCACACTCAAGACAATGGCAGGAAATGAGCGGACCGAGCAAAATCTGCACCATGAGTCTGGAACATTAACAAGCATGACATACTGTAGTAAATAATGTTTAATGAAGCGCAGACACTGCCCTTTAAGTGTATACGAACTGGCACTGTCAGACATACGTGCCTCCATGCCCCGTCATGGCTCATAATGAATATTTTTAATAGGTCACATTGGACAATATGCCAGGATGTGACAGACTTTGGCAATTTGAGGTTGTAGCACCATTTTTGCTTATTGTTCTCTTGTCTTGTACAGGGTTCTTAATACCAGTTTAGGTGGTTGGGTGTAAAATGTGTTTACACTTAGCAGCATTAGTAGCATTTACACTTGCTGTGGTTGCCAGTGATGAATCAACTGCTTACCAATGTATTGTTTATCCAGTGAACTAAAAAGAGACATAATTCCTCTTTTTTTTGAAAGAATTTGCTCTTTTTACATTTTACCAGTAAGTTTGTGTTCTGGTCAGTGACAATTATAACTATTTGAGATTCATTACTTACTGGTAACATAATTTAAGTGAGGGACAAGTTTGTTTAATGAACAATGTACCATGTGATTTATCATACCTCAAAGTCTAAAATCTTATTATCATCATAAAATTATGCCGATGGCATGCTGATGGAGCTGGTATAATGAATGTAATACAGCAACATGTTTCCTGAGGGCCTGTGTTCAACCCTCACTTGTATTTACTTTGTACCTCAGACTCCCTGGTGTACTCTGACCTCCTAAAGCATGCAGAAGGGGAATAAGAGTAAAAGAGTAAGTAAATGTGTGAATGTGTGTTCCCTGCAGTAGAATGGTTTCCTATCTAGCTTGTGTTTCTGCCTTGTGCACTGGACCTTGTGTACTGGACCTTGTGTGAGGAAAGTCAAGTTCGTGGGGGGAATTATAAAGTAGAGAATGGTTTAGCATTTAACATTAGCATGTCAAAGAAAATAAATCCCATTAAGCATTTAATTTATTTCTTATATTGGGGTTTACATGGTTTCTTTTTATTTTAATAATCACATAACTACAAGTTTTTAAAATGGTTTATTTAAAAAAGTGTTTATAGGGGCACATTGCTCTTTTCAACTCTGCACAGGCTGGAAGAGCCATTTGTGACTTGCTCCATGGTCCAGTTCCTGTAACGCTATGGGCTGTGACGGACAAGGAGGGTGGACACACACGCAGAGATGATATAAACTAAATATATTTATTATTGACAAAGAAAAAGACAAGTAACAACAAGACAAAACAAGCTAACAAGACTTAAGCTAACTGCTAAACACACAAAGCTAAAGGCTAAACTAATCTAAACATACAGTAAATAAGCTAAACAGGGACTACACTGGACTAGACAAGTGTACACAAGACTACTAAACAAAAGGCTAACGGGGCTAACATGGCTAAAGGGGCTAAACAGGCTAAACATGCTAAACGGAACTAAAGACAGGCTAAACAGAAAGTAGACTAAACAGGCTATTGGATAAAACAGGCTAAACAAACAGAACCAAACAAACAAATCAAATAAACAGATCGGATGAAACGGCAAGGAGCAAGGCACAAGGAGCAAGGCACAAGGAGCAAGGCACAAGGAGCAAGGCACAAGGAGCAAGGCACAAGGAGCAAGGCACAAGGAGCAAGGCACAAGGAGCAAGGCACAAGGAGCAAGGCACATCAAACAAGTAGCAGAATCATAGAGCAAACAGAGTCACAAGGAGCAAACAGAGTTACCAGGAAAATAGTTCCCAAAGTCTGTGCTCCAGCTCACCTCTTGCAGCTGGAGCTAATTAGTTACAGGGAACCAATTAGGAACAGGGGTGTGGCAGGAGACTGAGGAGAGAGAGAGGTGTGGCACACAGGAGCACCAGAGCACACAGAGGCTCAAAGTGTGACAGTTCCGATGCTCACGTGCCCATTGTTGCCACTTTCAGCGGTGGAAAGGGATCAGCATTGGCACCCTGACTGGTCTGCGGCTATGCAGCCCTATACGCAACAAACTGCGATGCACTGTGTATTCTGACACCTTTCTATCAGAACCAGCATTAATTTCTTCAGCTACAGTAGCTCGTCTGTTGGATTGGACCATGCGGGCCAGCCTTCACTCCTCACGTAAATCAATGAGCCTTGGCCGCCCATGACCCTGTCGCCCGTTTACCACTGTTTTTTCCTTGGACCACTTTTAATAGATACTGACCACTGCAGACCGGGAATACCCCACATGAGCTGCAGTTTTGGAGGTGCTCTGACTCGCTCAGACTCACTCAAATCCTTGTCAAACTCGCTCAAATCCTTACGCTTGCCCATTTTTCCTGCTTCTAACACATCAACTTTGAGGATAAAATGTTCACTTGCTGCCTAATATAACCCACCCACTAACAGGTGATGTGATGAAGAGATAATTAGTGTTATTCACCTCATCTGGCAGTGTCATATATATATACAGTGGTGCTTGAAAGTTTGTGAACCCTTTAGAATTTTCTATATTTCTGCATAAATATGACCTAAAACATCATCAGATTTTCACACAAGTCCTAAAAGTAGATAAAGAGAACCCAGTTAAACAAATGAGACAAAAATATTATACTTGGTCATTTATTTATTGAGGAAAATGATCCAATATTACATATTTGTGAGTGGCAAAAGTATGTGAACCTCTAGGATTCGCAGTTAATTTGAAGGTGAAATTAGAGTCAGGTGTTTTCAATCAATGGGATGACAATCAGGTGTGAGTGGGCACCCTGTTTTATTTAAAGAACAGGGATCTATCAAAGTCTGCTCTTCACAAAACATGTTTGTGGTAGTGTATCATGGCACGAACAAAGGAGATTTCTGAGGACCTCAGAAAAAGAGTTGTTGATGCTCATCAGGCTGGAAAAGGTTACAAAACCATCTCTAAAGAGTTTGGACTCCACCAATCCACAGTCAGACAGATTGTGAACAAATGGAGGAAATTCAAGACCATTGTTACCCTCCCCAGGAGTGGTCGACCAACAAAGATCACTCCAGGAGCAAGGCGTGTAATAGTCGGCGAGGTCACAAAGGACCCCAGGGTAACTTCTAAGCAACTGAAGGCCTCTGTCACATTGGCTAATGTTAATGTTCATGAGTCCACCATCAGGAGAACACTGAACAACAATGGTGTGCATGGCAGGGTTGCAAGGAGAAAGCCACAAAGCCAAAAAGAACATTGCTGCTTGTCTGCAGTTTGCTACAGATCACGTGGACAAGCCAGAAGGCTATTGGAAGAATGTTTTGTGGACGGATGAGACCAAAATAAAACTTTTTGGTTTAAATGAAAAGCGTTATGTTTGGAGAAACGAAAACACTGCATTCCAGCATAAGAACCTTATCCCATCTGTGAAACATGGTGGTGGTAGTATCATGGTTTGGGCCTGTTTTGCTGCATTTGGGCCAGGACGGCTTGCCATCATTGATGGAACAATGAATTCTGAATTATATCAGAGAATTCTTAAGGAAAATGTCAGGACATCTGTCCATGAACTGAATCTCAAGAGAAGGTAGGTCATGCTGCAAGACAACGACCCTAAGCACACAAGTCGTTCTACAAAGAATGGTTAAAGAAGAATAAAGTTAATGTTTTGGAATGGCCAAGTCAAAGTCCTGACCTTAATCCAATCGAAATGTTGTGGAAGGACCTGAAGTGAGCAGTTAATGTGAGGAAACCCACCAACATCCCAGAGTTGAAGCTGTACTGTACGGAGGAATGGGCTAAAATTCCTCCAAGCCGGTGTGTAGGACTGATCAACAGTTACCGGACATGTTTAGTTGCAGTTATTGCTGCAAAGAGGGGTCACACCAGATACTGAAAGCAAAGGTTCACATACTTTTGCCACTCACAAATATATAGTATTGGATCATTTTTCTCAATAAATAAATGACCAAGTATAATATTTTTGTCTCATTTGTTTAACTGGGTTCTCTTTATCTACTTTTAGGACTTGTGTGAAAATCTGATGATGTTTTAGGTCATATTTATGCAGAAATATAGAAAATTCTAAAGGGTTCACAAACTTTCAAGCACCACTGTACGTATATATATATTAGGGCTGTCGAAGTTAACGCGATAATAACGCATTAACGCAATCTCAATTTAACGCGATTAAAAAATATAGTGCCGTTAACGCAAATTCTATTTGGCCCTACGAGTCATCCGTAGTTCATGTTGAGACTTGACCATGCACCAACGTTTTAACGTCGGACTTGCCACCGTTTGTTTCATTTGCGGTTTGTTAACATAATGTAACCGAGCGTCGTAGTGATGCACTTGCTTAATAAAGAAATAAATACACGGTATATTCACAAGTTGTCGGGATCATAACACTTTATTACTTCTTCTGTTACGGTACCGAATAGCAAACAGCTAGAGTCATACCGTTAGCCAAGCATGCTATTCCATGCACTATGGAAGCCCCAAAGAGTCAAAACACACTCACAATGTTTGCTGATGGAGAAATTTTAACCTACAATCTGACATACAGTGTATCACAAAAGTGAGTACACCCCTCACATTTCTGCAAATATTTCATTATATCTTTTAATGGGACAACACTATAGACATGAAACTTGGATATAACTTAGAGTAGTCAGTGTACAGCTTGTATAGCAGTGTAGATTTACTGTCTTCTGAAAATAACTCAACACACAGCCATTAATGTCTAAATAGCTGGCAACATAAGTGAGTACACCCCACAGTGAACATGTCCAAATTGTGCCCAAATGTGTCGTTGTCCCTCCCTGGTGTCATGTGTCAAGGTCCCAGGTGTAAATGGGGAGCAGGGCTGTTAAATTTGGTGTTTTGGGTACAATTCTCTCATACTGGCCACTGGATTTTCAACATGGCACCTCATGGCAAAGAACTCTCTGAGGATGTAAGAAATAGAATTGTTGCTCTCCACAAAGATGGCCTGGGCTATAAGAAGATTGCTAACACCCTGAAACTGAGCTACAGCATGGTGGCCAAGGTCATACAGCGGTTTTCCAGGACAGGTTCCACTCGGAACAGGCTTCGCCAGGGTCGACCAAAGAAGTTGAGTCCACGTGTTCAGCATCATATCCAGAGGTTGGCTTTAAAAAATGGACACATGAGTGCTGCAAGCATTGCTGCAGAGGTTGAAGATGTGGGAGGTCAGCCTGTCAGTGCTCAGACCATACGCCGCACACTGCATCAACTCGGTCTGCATGGTCGTCATCCCAGAAGGAAGCTGACGCACAAGAAAGCCCGCAAACAGTTTGCTGAAGACAAGCAGTCCAAGAACATGGATTACTGGAATGCCCTGTGGTCTGACGAGACCAAGATAAACTTGTTTGGCTCAGATGGTGTCCAGCATGTGTGGCGGCGCCCTGGTGAGAAGTACCAAGACAACTGTATCTTGCCTACAGTCAAGCATGGTGGTGGTAGCATCATGGTCTTGGGCTGCATGAGTGTTGCTGGCACTGGGGAGCTGCAGTTCATTGAGGGAAACATGAATTCCAACATGTACTGTGACATTCTGAAACAGAGCATGATCCCCTCCCTTCGAAAACTGGGCCTCATGGCAGTTTTCCAACAGGATAACGACCCCAAACACAACCTCCAAGATGACAACTGCCTTGCTGAGGAAGCTGAAGGTAAAGGTGATGGACTAAACCCAATTGAGCACCTGTGGCGCATCCTCAAGTGGAAGGTGGAGGAGTTCAAGGTGTCTTACATCCACCAGCTCCGTGATGTCATCATGGAGGAGTGGAAGAGGATTCCAGTAGCAACCTGTGCAGCTCTGGTGAATTCCATGCCCAGGAGGGTTAAGGCAGTGCTGGATAATAATGGTGGTCACACAAAATATTGACACTTTGGGCACAATTTGGACATGTTCACTGTGGGGTGTACTCACTTATGTTGCCAGCTATTTAGACATTAATGGCTGTGTGTTGAGTTATTTTCAGAAGACAGTAAATCTACACTGCTATACAAGCTGTACACTGACTACTCTAAGTTATATCCAAGTTTCATGTCTATAGTGTTGTCCCATTAAAAGATATAATGAAATATTTGCAGAAATGTGAGGGGTGTACTCACTTTTGTGATACACTGTATATACGAAGTCAAGGGTCATAAGTTCTCTCTTGTTTGAGTACAATTAGTTATGACAAACTTTGTTCACGTTAAAAGTTGTTTGTACTGCCTGAGTCTCTTTTACCACATCATATCAAACAGTTACCCTCACACAGCACCGCCAAAAGCGTTTTTGCCACTTCTCATGTGAATGTGCCCTAACTCTTCTAATAAACACTGAAAGCGTTGGGCTTGCAACTAGACTTTTATTCCATTTAACAGGTGATATTCTGATTCAGAAATGTGCCATATGCTTCATGGTTGAACAGGCAAGACTACAATTTCTTAACATCTCAAACACCCATTTTCCTAAGTCACCTTCTCTGTCCATTTAAATGCAAATGAGAAACAACAAAAAATCCTCAACATTTCCAACACCTATTTTGTTCATATGCTAGAAAAAGAGAGCAGCTAAAGAGTGTGTATGTGGTGAGGTAAAAAAAAAAGAGAAAAAAGCTCTTTCCTGGATAGATCCAAACATGTTTTTTTCTACATTCAAATGCCTACTGAGTAGCTATATATCTACACACATTTACAGAACTGCAATCAAGATGATTTGGATGACTGTATTCTTATTCAGTTTGGCTAACTAGACCAACCAAATGTGGCTCATTAAGTACCCTCTCCGGTCTGTGCCAGTATTTTTAAATTAGAAGTATCCCATTTAGAATCAATATTTGATCTCTCCACCGGGTCCTCTTTCTCTACATATTTGGATGTGTTTCCTTACTTGCAGGTACTTTGAGACCTGGGATCCAGGTGCTCATGGCACAGATGAAAGTCCTGCCAAAGTATGCTTACACTGGAGAATTGAACTATCTACTTGCTAATGAGGGCCTGTAAGGCATGCATAAGAGAGACTATTTCTGGATCCAACTTGGAAAGATTCTAATGCACAAATTGGAAAGATTGTAATGCTCATCAGCCCAAGTTACATTCATTAGTTGTACTCTTTATATGGTCACTTGTATTTAGTCGAGAATAAAATTAATAAAGAAAATATTAAATTAATGATTTCATTCATTCATTAATTCCTTCACATTTAACTTATTTCCTCATTCTGGTCAATGTTGTGGTATGTTGTGCATCACTTGGAAATACTATATATGAGACACCCAGAACAAATCACCATTTCATTACAAAAACATGACACAATCACATTTACCCAGTCACTCACACCAAAAGGTAATTTAGAGTAGCCAATCTATCTTTTGCATGTTTTGGGGGTGGGTTAAGAGATAAAGAATCCAGATGAACCCCATTCAGTCTTGAAGTACCACACAGTGACTTAAGGTAAGGATTGAAAACGCACTTTACCTACTGTGCTGCCTGTATTCTTTACATATCATTTATACAATTAATACAATTAAAACATTGCTCATTGGGCGCCCAGGTGGCGCAGCGGGATATTCTGCTAGCACACCAGCGCCAACATTCTGAACTCCTTGGTCCGAAACTCAGCATTGCCACTGGTCGGATGGGCGCCATTTAGCGGGCATAATTTGCAGTGCCTGCAGCAGACTCTAAATGGCTACTGTGTCTGCTAGGGCGGGATGACCGGACTATGTAGATGGGGTCTTCTAACGCTGTGCAAGGACCCTGATTAGCAGATAGAGGAGTCTGTGCAGAGTGCATGGGTGAAAAAGAAAGGGTTCTCTAAGGACTGTGCATGGGTCGGAGGAGGCGTGAACAGGAAATATACCCTACTCGAATGCAATCAGGGATCCCCAGCAGTGGAAGACAAATTGACTACACTAAATTGGGAGAATAATGGGAAAAAATGCATAACTAAATAGAAAAAAAACATAGCTCATTTAAATTGTTAACTGTTTTATACAATATGTTAATAATGAATTCATCTTCAGTCATTGTTTCTTCATAAATAGGCTCACACTGGGTTTACATTCTGTCCTGATAACACTATAGGTGTCAATATTTTCTAGGGTCATTTAATTGCAAGGTCTCAAACACTCATCAATTTTCCTAGTCACAAACACCTAGAAGCAATTTGAAGTAGCTAGTCCTCCTTCTGAATGGTTTTGATGTGAGAGAAAGCCAGAGTATTCAAATGAAAACTCATGCAGTGGTCTGTCTGGACTCGAATCTATTTATCTATCTGTTTATCTCAGTAACACATAAACCCACTGAGCAAGGCCCTTAGCCCTTAATTGCTTGCATTCTATTCAATCACACTTGTCACATTGTATAAAACCGTCTTCTAAATGCCACTGTCACTCATACCTGGGGCAATTTTGTCACAGGGTGGTGAACACCTTATGACAGGTATAATTCTGCACCTCAGAAAATCTAACCAGCAAACAAAAAAAAAGGAAAATCATTACCAAAGAAGCAAAAAATAAACTTAATAACCCTTAATTATTAAACAAATTATAATCCAAAGCCAACAGCAGGACTCGTGAACAGAAGACAGGTGACTGAATTGCAGAAACAAAAACACTGCACTCCACACAACATGACAGCCATGTAGAACAACAGTACAGACTCAAAAAGAAACAAAATCAACCAGCTACTCAGTCTACCCATAAGTTACAATTTAAAAGCCATCACAATTTGGCCCGTGTCAAACTCACTCAAATCCTTACGCTTGCCCATTTTTCATGCTTCTAACACATCAACTTTGAGGATAAAATGTTCACTTGCTGCCTAATATATCCCACCCACTAATAGGTGACGTGATGAAGAGATAATCAGTGTTATTCACTTCACCTGTCAGTGGTCATAATGTTATGTCTGGTCGGTGTATTTCTCAATTACTAATTTCAAATTTATTCCAAAGGGGTGTATTAACAATTCATGACAAAAAAATTGTTGGCAGAACTTTAAATTAGCCAATAATTGACAAAACAAAGAAAATAATGGAAACAGAAAGTCTCATAGTAAAACATAAGTACTTTGATGGAATGTAATTTATTTATTTACTTATTTATTTTATGCCCGGCTAAAGCTGTAAATGTGAAATGCCTAGAAATAACAAAGGTGCATATTAAATGAACATTTAGATGTAAAAAAAAAAGATAATTCACGGCTAAAACACCTATTACCAAGTTCCATATTGCCTCTAGAAGCAACATAAGCACAAAAGCAGAAATAGCAAGTCAGGAACTTTCTATGGCAGAGCAGCCATGCAAGGGTTGGATCATCTGTTTGCATCATCTCGGCAAGTTTAAGAATAGTATCTTCTAGTTTTAGCCTGACAAAACTCTTACTGACAAAGTGAGGTCTATAAATAAATAGATTTTTAGTTGGAAATGTTTTGACCTACACCTTAGGCCGAACACTTTTAGCATTGGTATAAATACTGAATGTAAGATGGGTATTGTCACTCAGCCTCACTTAACCTCTTGTGGTTAAATTAAAATGGGCTCAGTGGGTAGCACTGTCGCCTCACAGCAAGAAGGTCCTGGGTTTGATCCCCAGGTAGAGCGGTCCAGTTCCTTTCTGTGTGAAGTTTGCATGTTCTCCCCGTGTCTGTGTGGGTTTCCTCCCACAGTCCAAAAGCAAGTGAGGTGAATTGGAGATACAAAACTGTCCATGACTGTGTTTGACATTAAACTTATGAACTGATGAATCTTGTGTAACGAGTAACTACCATTTCTGTCATGAATGTAATCAAAGTGTAAAACATGACGTTAAGATCCTACTCAATAAATTACAGTTGGGTTTGTTTAAAAGTTCTATTTGTTAAAATGTTTAAAGTACTGTTTCTTAAAAATGTCATACCTTTATTCATTTAAAACACCCCAATATGTACAGTAGTAAGTTACATTCAAAGGGAAATCTAAATATACACAGAATGCACACTAATTTAATGTAGCACCCTTTTTCGGATGTGTCTTTTTGCTGCCTCACAGTAAAAACATTTACATTTTGGCATCTAGCAGACACTTACAGTACTGTGACAGTATATTGTCTTAGCAATTAAGGGTTAAGGGCCTTTCTTAAGGGCCAAACAGTAACAACCTGGCAGTGGTGAGGCTTAAACCAGTGACCTTTTGATTGCTAGTCCAATACTTTAACCACTGACTACAACTGCCTTTTAGTAAATAGAAGTGAAAAGACAAGAAAAAGATAATAATTAGTTTTTGCAGTGTAATTTTTTATGTTACATAACTGTAGCTATTAGTTAAAATGTCAGTGTCTCACCTCTTCATATGTCACTAAATGACATTTATGTGTAATATCTGTCAGGTAACACTGTTAGTTAATTGCTTCTATTTTAATAAGCTTCTTCTTTTCTACTAACAATTCAGGTCCCAAATACTTATATTAAAATATTACTGTCACACTGCAAGCCTCTGTGTGCTCATATGTGCCACGCCCTCCTCTCCATGAGCACATTCTGTCTCCAGCCAATGCCCCCATCTCTCATTGGTTCATGTGGACTAATTACCTCCAGCTGCTCCTTATTTAAGGAAGCAGCTTTTGTACAGACTTTGGGAACTATTTTGGTTTGGACTTCTGGACAGGTTTTGTGTTTAGCTCTTGTTACTAGCTATGTTACTAGCTCCTGTGTTTAGCTCTTGTTACTAGCTATGTTACCAGCTCCTGTGTTTAGCTCCTGTTACTAGCTATGTTACTAGCTCCTTTGTTTAGCTCTTGTTACTAGCTATGTTACTAGCTCCTGTGTTTAGCTCTTGTTACTAGTTATGTTATTAGCTCCTGTGTTTAGTTTTTGTTATTAATAAAACCTTTGTTCAAGTTTTACATCTCTGCGTGTGTGTCCGCCCCTCCGTGTCTCGGCCGTTAGCCCCCTCGTGACATAATAGTTCCCCACCGAAGCACGCAGCTGAGTGATGTTTCTCCAGTGTTTTCGCAGTTGACTTCGGACGCCTCTCCAGGGTCCTCGCAGCTGAGTGATGTTTCTCCAGTGTTTTCGCAGTTTACTTCGGACGCCTCTCCAGGGTCCTCGCAGCTGAGTGATGTTTCTCAAGGATTTTCGCAGCTGACTTCAGACGCCTCTCCAGGGTCCTCGCAGCTGAGTGGGGTTTCTCCAGTGTTTTCGCAGTTGACTTCAGACGCCTCTCCAGGGTCCTCACAGCTGTTTCAAGCAGTTTCTCAAGGATTTTCGCAGTTGACTTCGGACGCCTCTCCAGGGTCCTCGCAGCTGAGTGAGGTTTCTCCAGTGTTTTCGCAGTTGACTTCGGACGCCTCTCCAGGGTCCTCAAAGCTGTTTCAAGGAGTTTCTCAAGGATTTTCGCAGTTGACTTCGGATGCCTCACCAGGGTCCAAGCAGCTGTTTCAGTACGTTTCTCCAGGGTTTTTGCAGCTGATTCCGGATGCCTCTCCAGGGTCCTCGCAGATGATTCAAGAAGTTTCTCAAGGATTTTCGCAGCTGTTTCCGGACGCCTCTCCAGGGTCCTCGCAGCTGACTCGAGGAGTTTCTCAAGGGTTTTTGCAGCTGATTCCGGACGCCTTGCCAGGGTCCTCGCAGCTGACTCAAGGAGTTTCTCAAGGGTTTTTGCAGTTGATTAATGACGTTTCTCCAGTGTTTTCGCAGCTTATTTCGGACGCCTCTTTTCAAGGGTCCTCGCAGCTGACTCCGGACGCCTTTTCTCAAGGGTCCTCGCAGCTGATTCCGGACGCCTCTTCGCCAGGGTCCTCGCAGCTGACTCCGGACGCCTCTTCTCAAGGCTCCACGCAGCTGACTCCTCTTTAGTTTTAGTTCTCAAGTCTGTGCCCCCCGATGGCGCTTTAGTTCTCAAGTCGGCGCCCTCCGATGGCGCTTTAGTTCTCAAGTCGGCGCCCCCCGAGGGCGCTTTAGTTCTCAAGTCGGCGCCCCCCGATGGCGCTTTAGTTCTCAAGTCGGTGCCCCCCGAGGGCGCTTTAGTTCTCAAGTCGGTGCCCCCCGAGGGCGCTTTAGTTCTCAAGTCGGCGCCCCCCGAGGGCGCTTTAGTTCTCAAGTCGGCGCCCCCCGATGGCGCTTTAGTTCTCAAGTCGGCGCCCCCCGATGTCGCTTTAGTTCTCAAGTCGGCGCCCCCCGATGGTGCTTTTGGTCTCAACTCGGCGCCCCTCGATGGCGCTTTTGGTCTCAAGTCGGCGCCCCCCGATGGCGCTTTTGTTCTCTCATCGGCGCCCTCCATTGGTGCTTCTGGTTTTCCGTCTGCGGCCTGCGTTCCAGCACTTTGGTCATGCCTGCCTCAGAACTTTCTAAATGACTTCAAATTTGCCCCGCAGGGCCCAGGACCTCCTTGTGTGTGTTTTTTTTTTTTTGTGGAAGGCACTCCAGGAGTAGTGCCTTTGGGGGGGGGGCATCTGTCACACTGCAAGCCTCTGTGTGCTCATATGTGCCACGCCCTCCTCTCCATGAGCACATTCTGTCTCCAGCCAACGCCCCCTTCTCTCATTGGTTCATGTGGACTAATTACCTCCAGCTGCTCCTTATTTAAGGAAGCAGCTTTTGTACAGACTTTGGGAACTATTTTGGTTTGGGTTGGTTTGGACTTCTGGACAGCTCTTGTGTTTAGCTCTTGTGTTTAGCTCTTGTGTTTAGCTCTTGTGTTTAGCTCTTGTGTTTAGCTCTTGTGTTTAGCTCTTGTGTTTAGCTCTTGTGTTTAGCTCTTGTGTTTAGCTCTTGTGTTTAGCTCTTGTGTTTAGCTCTTGTGTTTAGCTCTTGTGTTTAGCTCTTGTGTTTAGCTCTTGTGTTTAGCTCTTGTGTTTAGCTCTTGTTACTAGCTCTTGTTACTAGCTCTCATTGCTAGCTGTGTTACTAGCTCCTGTGTTTAGCTCCAGTTACTAGCTATGTTATCAACTCCTTTGTTTAGCTTTTGTTACTAGCTATGTTACTAGCTCCTGTGTTTAGCTCCTGTTACTAGCTATGTTACTAGCTCCTTTGTTTAGCTTTTGTTACTAGCTATGTTACTAGCTCCTGTGTTTAGCTCTTGTTACTAGTTATGTTACTAGCTCCTGTGTTTAGCTCTTTTTACTAGCTCCTGTGTTTAGCTCTTGTTACTAGCTCCTTTGTTTAGCTCTTGTTACTAGCTATGTTACTAGCTCCTGTGTTTAGCTCTTGTTACTAGCTATGTTACTAGCTCCTGTGTTTAGCTCCTGTTACTAGCTATGTTACTAGCTCCTTTGTTTAGCTCTTGTTACTAGCTATGTTACTAGCTCCTGTGTTTAGCTCTTGTTACTAGTTATGTTATTAGCTCCTGTGTTTAGTTTTTGTTATTAATACAACCTTTGTTCAAGTTTTACATCTCTGCGTGTGTCCGCCCCTCCGTGTCTCGGCCGTTAGCCCCCTCGTGACAATTACACATAGTAGATACTTTATTTGATATATTGTTCCATGGCTACACATTCCCTACAGAATAACTTGTTTGTTTTGGGCTTTTAGTAATTCACAGTTATCATTTTTTGCAGACCTTGGGGCCTGTGCTGATATAAATTCATTATCATTGTACATTTCTCCTGTGGGTCCTCTGTCTAATAAAAAACAATGGGCGGTCTTCCATCTATTACTATTTAGTTAGTACAACCCCAAATCAGAAAAAGTTGGGACAGTATGGAAAATGCAAATAAAATAAAAATGCAGTGTTCCTTACATTTACTTTGACTTTTATTTGATTACCGACAGTTTGAACCCAAGATAATTCTTGTTTTGTCTGCTCAGCTTCATTTCATTTGTTAATATACCTTCATCTACCTGCAACACATTTTTAAAAAATTTGGGACGGGGGCAATTTAGGGCTAGTAATGAGGTGAAAAAACTAAATAATGATGTGATTCATGGTTTGGTACAAAAGCAGCATCCAGGAAAGGCTGAGTCTTTGATGAGTGAAGATGATCAGAGGATCTCCAGTTTGTCAACAAATGCATGAGAAAATGATTGAAATGTTTAAAAACAATGTACCTCAAAGAAAGATTGGAAGGGATTTGCATATTTCTCCCTCTACAGTGCATAATATCATTAAACAATTCAAGACATTGATTTGTTTAATTGTTTTAAAGGCCGAGGGCGCAAGCTTAAGCTGAATGCCCGTGATCTTCGATCTCTCAGGCGGCACTGCATCAAGAACCGCCACTCAACAATAGCTGATATAACCACATGGGTGAGGGATTACTTTGGCAAACCTTTGCCAGGCACTGCAATATGAAGTTACATGCACAAGTGCCACTTAAAACTTTACTATGCAAAAAAAAAGCCTTATGTTAACCATGTCCAGAAGCGACGTTGACTTCCCTGGGCTCGGAGGCATCTAGCATGGACCATCACACAGTGAATACGTGTATTGTGGTCTGATTAATCAGCATTCCAGGTCTTTTTCTTGGAAAAAATGGATGCCGTGTGCTCCGGACCAAAGATGAAAAGGACAATCCAGACTGTTATCAGCAACAAGTCCAAAAGCCAGGGTCTGTCATGGAATGGGGCTGTGTCAGTGCCCTTGGCAAAGGTCATTAACACTTCTGTGATGGCAGCATTAATGCAGAAAAATACATTGAGATCTTAGAGCAACATATGCTGCCTTCAAGACGTCATCTTTTCCAGGGATGTCCATGCGTTTTTCAACAAGACAATGCAAAACCACATGCTGCACACATTACAAAGCCATGGCTGCGGAAGAAGAGGGTACGGGTACTGGACTGGCCTGCCTGCAGTCCTGACATGTCCCTAATAGAGAATGTTTGGAGAATTTTGAAACGAAAAATACAATAACGACGACCCCGTACTGTTGCACATCTTGCACGTGTTTGCAGGAAGAATGAGACAAAATAAAAGCTGAAACACTAAATCACTTGGTATCCTCAGTGCCAAAACGTCTTTTAAGTGTGCTGAAAAGGAATGGTAACATTACAAAGTGGTAAATGCTTTACTGTCCCAACTTTTTTTGGAATGTGTTGCAGGCTAGAAATGCAGAAATAAATGTTTATTAATAAATGAAATGAAGTTGAGCAGACAAAACATGAAATATCTCAGGTTCGTCCTGTCTGCAATGAAATTAAAGTCAAAGTAAATGTAAGAAACTCAGTGTTTTTTTTTTATTAATTGCATTTTATTCTGTCCCACCTTTTTCTGATTTGGGGTTGTAGTTGCTACAGTACAGCATAAAGCAGACAGTATGTGGTTTTACTATAATGAAGCTTTTATTGCAATCTGTGGTGAGTGCAATGATGTCACTGTAAAGACAGCTGAAATAAACCCATTAGTAATGGGTTTTGGGTTATTGAAAAGTGTTTTTTAGGGCACATCTGTAAGAGTGCCATGGCCCTGAACATGCCTATTAAAAACCTCTCCAAAAATGCAGAATGCACTGTACAGATAAGGGATTCCTAGAAATATGTGATTTAAAAATTAAGAGCATCAGTCACTGGCAAGAGATGTATGTGTGTCTAGGGTTAGCCGATATGACTAAAAAACTCATATCTTGATATGCTTTTGAGTAGTGATATACGATACGATATAATGTAAAATTAACAAAGTACAATGGCATGCCACTTTTTTTACTAAGTAAATAAGTTACATATTTGATAATGCTTTGCTATCATTGCAAAATGAAAGCGCATGGTTAAACAGCAGCACCACAACCCAGATCAACCACACAGCAGCATAAAATCCTAACCGCTGCTTACCTGAGCTCCTCTTCTTTAAATTGGGACCAAATCTATATCCGTGTGTTGTTCCATTAGGGATATAATCCAGAATAATATATTCTCTCGGCTGAAACTGGTAATTTGTTAACTAAGCTGTCACTTATACCTCTACAACCAATACAACCAGCTCACCTAAATTACACACATCTGAATTCAGAAGCCCTGATTGGTTCATACAGCTGTTTATCAAGGCCTGAACCACGACTGATTCACTGGAACAAAGCACTAATTCATAAAGTTGTTTATGCATGACACCATAATGAACTAGAGTAAGTGAAACGAATGAATCTATATCATAGTTAAGAGCACAGCTCCCTGATTTGATTCCAATGAATAATTTGGTTAAAAGTCGTTCTCTGACTTGTTTTTATTGCTCATGCGCATCACAGTGCTTTTGTGCTCTGTTTCAAAAGTTCTCAGATGGTAACATGTGTATCCTAGGCATACTATGGTCATCCTATCGTCATTTTCAGTATCGTGTTAAAAGTAATAACAAATATATTGATATTTGTGATATACCACCCAGCCCTATGTGTGTCTAGAGCTTTCTTATCAAAAGGGGTTTGAGTTAGATTTCGAAATAATTCGTAATAATATTTCTATTATTTTATTTTCATCAACTGCTTTATCCTGTTCAGGGTAATGGTGCGTTCCACTGGGATACCACTGGGTGCAAGGCAGTACCACAGTCAACATTGGTCAACATTTGGGTTTCTTATTAGCCTTACTCACTATACTTGGGGGCAACACTAAAAGCATACCTGGGCTTATCTCTTGCTTTTTTGTGTTTAATGGCAATTAAATTGTGTGGAGTACAATGGTAATGTTTATAGTTTGGTTTTGTTGTATTAATTTCTTAGGTTTAAATTTATTTTTTTTTTTCTTTGATATTTCTATTTTTTATATTTCTGATTTGTTTTCTTGAAACTGGGATCAGATCTTCTGTGTAAAATTGTAAAATTATCTGTAATATTATTTTTATTATAATTTTGACCACAGACACCATGACCAAAATAACCATAATTGTATTATTATTATTATTATTATTATTATTTTTATTGCATATTCTAGACAAGCTGCAATACCCTATCTATATTTAAATCCAATTCGAACCTATTAAAAGAAAAAGGACAATGATAATAGTCAATGTGAGTGCTTGAATTATACTACCGGTACAAAAGTGCACCTTTCAACATTCACATTACCATCTGTCCCAGATTCATGGCATCATTTTCACACCATTAGTGCACTCCATGTGAAAGTCACCTTCCATATTGTCTGTTTCTATGCAAGAGTGCTCCCCTAAGTATAGGATGAACAATCACAAAATATATAGAGAGAGTTAGGCTCAGGCACAAACCGTGTCATTTAGGAACACCAGACACATAAGTCAAGATTACAGGGGCCTTCAACCCATCAAGATGTGTATGATATCCATATCAAATGTACACTTTATTATTATAATCATTTCCTCCCTGCCCATCAAGCTCAACATTTTTCTCTTCTTGCAAGTAAAACTTTGACCTTGCTGAAGGACAAGCTGTGTCCTGCTGTGTGTGTGTGTGTGTGTGTGTACTCTGTGATGAGGAGGACAGTTTTCACAAAGAACAGCATGGGGTGCCATGCAAAAATATATCATACGTTTGTAATTATTCACTGGACATTGGATTACTGTCCAACAGACTGGCATTGCACTAGACCCCAATCTAACAGGTTTCCCATATGATGAGACCTTGTTGTCTCTTTTGGACTAAAACTGATTGGGTTAAGTGGGTGCTGTGGTCATCATGCACTTGTCTGCAAATACATACCTTGATTCAGGCTATAGGGTTGAGCCTAGGTAACCCTAATCAAGCCAGAGTACACAATCTTATTAGTAACTTTCATGTGGTGGATACAATTGCTGTTTGGTCTACACCCTGCAGGTCAGCAATTAATTTTAGGAAAACACACACATTCATTTTCTCATTTACTAATACACTGTGTGGTCAAAAGTATGCGGACACCTGAAATAAATATGAATTATTGTGGCCATACCAGTTCTAATCCTCTGGGAAGGCTTGTCACAGGATTTTGGCGTGTCTGAGAATTTTTGCCTACTTAGTCAAAAAAGTATCTGTGAGGTCCATGGTCAGATTACTCCAAAAAATTATGACAATAATCCAATTAGTGGGTTTTCATGCACTTCAGTCGGTCCGGGTCCTTTCTGTGTGGAGTTTGCATGTTCACCCCGTGTCTTCGTGGGTTTACTCCGGGTATTCCGGTTTCCTCCCACAGTCCAAAGACATGCAAGTGAGGTGAATTGAAGATACTAAATTGTCCAAGACTGTGCTTGATATAAACTTGTGAACTGATGAACCTTGTGTAATGAATAACTACCGTTCCTGTCATGAATGTAACCAAAAGGGTAAAAACATGACGTTAAATCCTAATAAACAAACAAACAAACAATCATGCACTTCAGTAATCCAATTATGGGAAACTATTATGAAATACTCAGTAATCAGTTTATCATATACAAAATTAACTTAAGCCATAAAGCACCTACTTATTAACCCTGAAATAAAAGATCAAAGAGCTATTAAAAAGCTACCTGCTGTGTTTTGGATCTGGCATCCTTCTTTGACTTCTGTTTTCCTTTATTTTCAACAACAACAACAATAAAAACAGCAAAAGCGCGCCTCCTTTATTTACAGTCAGAGTAAGGAGTGGTAGGAAAGAGAAAATACTTCAATGATCTAATAGTTCTCCAATACAACATGGAAATATATCTTTAGAATATTCCCGCAAACATTCGTAAAGCTCTGTGGACTGATAAGAGACAGAAAAGAACACAGAAAAGGTAAAAAGAAGGGGAAAAAATCTGATCATTAAACTTTAATTGCTGTATTGATCTAATAACATAACTCCATCCTTGAATGATTGGAAAACTTGAGGGTAAAAAATGAGGGTATAAACAAAATGAAAAGTATAAAAAGCATGACATGCACATACAACGAGCGTTCTTCAAAAAGTTTTTTAAAATCTATTTATTTAGAATTTCAAAAACAAATTATATTACTTTTCTATATAGTTACCTTTCGATGCATTTTTCCCAGCATCGTTCCAACTTTTTTTGTTTGTTTTTTGTTTTAATGCATTTTCTCAATTTTTCTCCCTGATTTTAGCATGTCCAATTTTTTACCCAATTGTGTTATGCTTCCTCTCCACTGTCACACACCCCCTCTGACACATGTGCAGTAGCCGACTGTATCTTTTTACCTGCACGAGGTGAGTTCACATGCCGATCAGCTTTGTGCACGGAGAGACACACCCTTGATCAACATTATTCCTCGACTCTGTGCAGATGCCATCAACCAGCCAGCAGAAGTCGTAATTCGCTTAGTTATGAGGAATCCCTATCCGGCTTATCCTACACTATGAACAACAGCCAATCGTTGTTCATGCAGCCACCCAGCCCAGCCGGATGGCAGAGCTGAGATTCAATACGTTGTATTCGAAATCCCAGCTCTGGTGTGCTGAGCGGCATTGTACCAACTTTTTAATGCAATCAGCAAAAATTTTTTTGGTTGAGCCACTGATGCACCGCTGCTTTCACATCATCATCACATGAAAATCTTCTTCCCCTTGAAGCTTCTTTGAGTGGTCCAAAAAGGTGGAAATCAGATGGTGCTAAATCCAGTCTATAAGCCCTCTCTCAGTCTCTCGGACATGACCAAATACTACTCCTTCTGCCCTCACCATTTCCAACGCAAATATAAAAGTGCGGAATCTTTTTTGAAAATCCCTGGTATGTCAGGATATGACTGATAGTTGTGGCCTAGCGGTTAAGATGCTGGAGTAGTAATCAGAAGGTCGCTGGTTCTCCACCACTGCTACGTTTATACTGTTGGATCCTTGAGCCAGTATAATGAAACCCTCAATTGCTCAGACAGTATACCGTCACAGTACTGTAAGTCACTTTGGATAAAGGCATTTGCTAAATGCCGTAAATGTAATGTAAATGTAAATATGACTCACTAATTCAAGCTGCTGATGGGTTGTAGATATTGAGGTAAATTAGATCTTGACCAATGTCAAAGCTGTAGGATGGTGTGTGCAGATTGAGACACAGCCCTCCACCTTGCCAGTTAAAGTATGTCCTCTCTGCTCGGTGTGCTGCACAATACAGCAATTTTTTTTTTTTTTTAATGCTTAACCATGCCGCTTAGGTGGCGCAGCAGTAAGATACGCTAGCACACCATTTACATTTACATTTTTGGCATTCAGCGGACTCTTTTATCCGAAGCAACATACAATTTTGACGCTACATAATTTTTTTTAGCAATTTAGGGTTAAGGGCCTTGCCCAGGGGCCCAACAGTGGCAACTTGGCAGTGATTGGGTTTGAACCGGCAACCTTTTGATTACTGGTCCAGTACCTTAACCACTGAGCTATCACTGCCACCAGAGCTGGGATTTTGAATACATTGTATTGAATCTCAGCTCTGCCATCCATCTGGGCTGGGCTGCTACATGAACAGCGATTGGCTGTTGTTCACAGGGTGGGATAAGCCGGACCAGGGTTCCTCATAACTGGTGCAATTACGACCTCTGCTGGCTGATTGATGGCGCCTGCGCAGAGTTGGGGAATAATGCTGATCAGAGTGTGGTTCTCCGTACACAAGGCTGATCCGCATATGAACTCTCCTAGTGCGGGTGAAAAGATGCAGTCGGTACTGCACATGTGTCGGAGGGGGCGCGTGTCAGTTGTTAAGCTCCTCAGTCAGCAGTGGAGGGTTGTGTCGGTAGAGGTGAAGCATAACGCAATCAGGGTAATTGGATATGACTGGATTAGGGGAGAAAAATTAACCAAATAAGTTATGTTAATATATGCACTCTGTAAACCAGTCCTCATACCTCAGTAATTTCATCTGTATTGTCATCTTATATTACTTTCTGTGAGTAGTGTGCCCTACTTAAAACATCTTCCAGCGTGCCTGCATTATAATGCAAATACAAAATCCTCAACATGCAAACGGCGCATGTGTGCTGATGGTTCAGGTATGTATGATGTTGGATTGTGTGTGTTCAGACAACATTATATTGAATATATTGGCAGATAATACCCATTTCTGTATTTTTGAGATAACCACTGACTAAATGTTTTGGTATTTATTCTCCTTAAGTATTAAATTGAGGTTTTCATTTCTCTAAAAAATGAGGCTTGGTGCCATTTCCATTTTTGGTAAATAATTATCTGTTTACTTTGTTGTTATCAAGCTCTTTTCATCTGTGTTTACTTCTTTGACTCATGTAGTGTTTACTATTTCCATGTATTTGCCTCTCCAGCATGCAAACATAGTAATTGGATAGAAAACTCTTATTCATGACTTGAATAAACTGATTACTGGGCAGAAAACCAGGTTGCTCAATAAGATTACTCCTACTGTGAATAATACCTTAATCAAATCAAGATGATGGAAGTATGATGTTTGCATGACCATTTGAAGAATTAGATTATTGGCAGGATTTGACCTTCATCAGATTATTAGTGTGCATGTAATCACATTTACCAATACTGGACAAGAAGGCCTGGCTCTCAATCAGCATTCTAATTCATCATAAAGGTGATGAATGAGGTTGAGGTCAGGGCTCTGTAAAGGTCACTGGAATTTCTTTACACTCAAATAATCAAACCAAGTCTTTATACATCTTGATTTATGCACTGGGGCACAATCATGCAGGAGCAGTAAAGGGAATTCACCAAACAGTTCCCAAAAACTTAAACTTAAAAAGTTATATAAGCATTAAAAATAGATATTGCCATCCCATAATAATACAAAAAAACCTGATCAATTGAAAATAGATTAATAATATTTAACTTTCCCAGAGGTTTTATCAATGTCATGTTTTTGGAGATATACTATATTTACAAAAGTATTGGGACACTCCTGTCGCCTCACAGCAAGAAGGTCCGGGTCCTTTCTGTGCGGAGTTTGCACGTTCTCCCCGTGTCTGCGTGGGTTTCCTCCGGGAGGCTCCGGTTTCCTCCCACAGTCCAAAAACATGCAGTCAGGTTAACTGGAGACACTGAATTGCTCTATAGGTGAATGGGTGTGTATGGGTTTGTGTATGTGTGTCTGCCCTGCAATGGACTGGTGTCCTGTCCAGGGTGTTACTGTGTGCCTTGCGCCCATTGGAAAGCTGGAATAGGCTCCAGCACTTCCCGCACGACTCTAATTGGATAACCGGTTAAGAAAGTGAGCAAGTGGGACATTCTTTTTAATTTTGGAATTCATGTCTTTTAGCCAGAACAGTTACTATCAGGTGTAATAAATCAATTCTAACAGTTTTGGGAAGGCCCTTTCATGTTCAAGCATGACTGTGTCCCTATGCCCAAAGCAAGGTCTATAAAACATTGAAACAAGCTTGGTTCAAAGAAACCTCAGTGGTCTGCACAGAGCTCTGACCTCAGTTCCACTAAAAAGCTTTAGAATAAACTGGAACATTAATTAAGGCTTTTTTGAACAACATCAGTGCCCCGCCATACAAATGCTCTTTTGACTAAATGGGCACAAATTCTTCCCACAGATATTCTTTAAACCTTCTCAGAAGTGTGGCTGTTGTATAGCTAAAAGATCACATGGAGAATAAAAAGGCAACATTACATAAATAACAAATACTCCACCATACCCTACAGTTTCTACCATGGTATTTGACATAGTGGGAATTCTCTGTAAGTAGTTATTATTGTTGTTTTTATATGAATGTTTCATGCATTGTAAGTACATTATCCTGGTAGGAGGCCAGTATACCTGCCTTCTTTGTGACAGAAAGGAAAAATATGTGTCACATATTAGGTTAGGCAATAACCTTTAATAAGTTTCATTAGTTTTTTTTCAGAATAGGGCAGCTAACATATCTATGTAAAGCTTGCCAAGTTTGTGCTGGTTCTACAGTTAAAAAAGAAATAGATTTTGATAAAAATTAAACTGCATTTTTACTTAATGCTGCAAATAATTATACTGCTCTAGTATAGTTTCTAACGCTAGAAAGAGTCAAAGCAAACACATTAAACATCTGTTTTTATTTTTAAAAAATGTTTCTTTTTTGCATTTTTCCCAATTTTCCTCCCAATCTAGTCGTATCAAACTACACAACTGCATTACGCTTCCTCTCTACTGATGCTGATCTCCACTTCTGATTGAAGAGAGCAAGACTGACACACACTCCCTCCAACACGTGTGCAGTAGCCAACTGCATCTTTTCACCTGCATGAGGCGAGTTCATATGAGGATCAGCTTTGAGTACGAAGAGCCACACCCTGATCAACGCAACATTCCTTGACTCTGTGCAGTGCAGGCACCATTAACTACATAGCAGAGATGGTAATTGCATCAGTTATGCAACAACAACAGCAAATCATTGTTCATGTATCCACCCAGCCCAGCCGGATGGCAGAACTGAGTTTCGAGCCGACGAGTTTGAAACGTCAGCTCGGGTGTGCTAGCGTGTTTTACTGCTGCGCCACCTGAGCAGCGAATGTATTATTTTGATAAAGCACAAATGCACAAAGTTTATGAAATAATCATCCTTGGGCAGGAACACTATCCAAGATTTTATAACATGCTTTCAGAATAATGTTAAAGAAACTAAGAGTCAGTCATGTGTTGCAGGATTACCTGAAATCAGCAGGAACAATGGTTGCACAGTGAACAAACCCAACTCAACCCCTCCATCCACACAACTCATCTGCTAAAGAACAAGTACAAATATACACCAATCCAAAATGTGTACACAGGCATTTAAATAAATCAGAAAAACAGCCAGATAAATTACAACGTAAACATTTCAGCTTATTGACCCTTTAATAGTCTCACCAAGAAAATGATGTTTAAAATTTTCTTTTTCATCGAATTTTTCCCCCCAATTGTCTCCCCTAATCTAGTCGTATCCAATTACCCTGATTGCTTCACCTCTACCAATACAACCCTCCACTGCTGACTGAGGAGCTTTGCAACTGACACACGCCCCCTCAGACACATGCACAGTACCGACTGCATCTTTTCACCTGCACAAGGCTAGTTCATAAGCGGATAAGCCTTGTGCATGGAGACCCACACCCTGATCAGCATTATTCCCCAACTCTACGCAGGTGCCATCAATCAGCCAGCAGAGATCGTAATTGCACCAGTTGTGAGGAACCGTGGTCCGGCTCAACCCACCCCAAACAACAGCCATTCGTTGTTAATGTGGCTTCCCAGCCCAGCTGGATGGCAGAGCTGAGATTCAATACGATGTATTCGAAATCCCAGCTCTGGTGTGCTAGCGTGTTTTACCTCTGCACCATCTGAGCGGCTGCAAACACAGTATTTTTTAATAAGCCTCTAACAAACAGTTGAGATTATCACTAAAATGATACAACTTTCATGGATGATTTTTAGCTGCTAGCTTCAAGTTGACATATTGGTTAGAAAGGCTGTTTTCTTAAAACCATCTATCAATATTTTTTAGTTTAACACATGTCAACCAAGGAGTAGGTACGGCTTACAGCTTATTTTACACAAGTATTTAGACTCAAAGTAAGCTAAACCAAATGGTTGAGCCGACCGTTAAGGGGTTAATTAAAAAAAACATGTTCGAAGAAAGAAGAAAAAAGCATGTTATTCAGAGAATGAAGTATGAACATGAATGCATCATGATATGAGGCTCCTTCTATGCAAATGGTTCAAGGAAAAATCTAAACATGAGCAATGCACTAGGACATATTAGTGGAGACCTTAACTCCATAGGCCAAATAACTACATTTTTATGTTTCTCCAAACATATAGCCACAATTATTTAATACTGGTTTCTCAAATAAAAAGTGAAGGTGCTTGCATGAACTAGTCAATCTCCTGACCTATAGATTAATAGATCTTTTATCATTCTTAACATAAATCAGCAAGCTTGCATGATGGGAGTCTAAGCATTGAGTCCTTGGCATTGATTTTCACTTGTATATGATTACCAATTAGGTGCAGTTGACCTCTAAAAGACAGAAATGAAATAAATAAATGAATAAATAGATACACAAAGTTGATTCAAAAACGTTATAGTAAGTAATGGCCCTGTTGCTACAGAAATATTATTTATTTTAACTCTTGGATATTGACATTTTTAAAAGGCAGCATCAAAGGTGAACAAAACACAGATATTGCACTGAAGCAGTACTTCTAATTGAGAAAGATTTTCATTTGAAGTAACTCCAGATATCGAAGCATTTCTGCTTGTGCACTAATTGCAAAGCATTGGAGGGGGAATAATCAGTGTCATGCTAATGAGTCTTGTTTACCACTATCTGATAACAACCTGCTAATAATACACATCCAAATTGGAAGTTTGTTAAAGAAATCAAAATATTTCGTCATACAACGATCAGCCATAACATTAAAACCACCTCCTTGTTTCTCAGGAGAGTCAAGAGTCAAGAGAGGTTTACTGTCATTTCAGCTATATAGGAGAACATATTGAAATGAAACAACGTTCCTCTAGGTCCAAAGTGCAACATAGAACAAAATGTGCAAGACAGTACAGTACAGTACAGTGCAGGTAGACAACATTAAAATAATGCGAGAATGCTTAAAATAAATAAAGAAAGACGAGACTAGAGAAGTGTTGGTTAGTACATTGTACTGAGTAAATAATGGTGAGGTAGATTATACACAAGTTATATGTATCAGTCAAGTTAAGTCAGACTCATTTATATAACGCTTCTTACTATGAACATTGTCTCACATCAACTTTACCCCTGCTGAGCAAGCCGAGGGCGACAGTGGTAAGGAAAAACTCCCTTAAAAATTACAGGAAGAAATCTTGAGAGGAACCAGACTCAGCAGGAACCCATCCTTCTTGGGTGGCCTGGAGGAGTTCTTTATTTTTTAATCCAGTCTTTGAAGAAGACCTGGACATGCCAGATTCCCGTCCCATCAAGTAAGGGCACGCCAGGTTCCCGTCCCATCTTGTAGGAGCACACCAGGTTCCTGTCCCATCTAATAGGAGCAGCACCGTTGGCCCTGCAGTCTCGATCCGCAGTCACCAACCTCGGGAGGGTAAACAGGACCACCTCGGGGTATAAAAACAGAAGATGTAGTTACAATGTGGAATCGTCAAAATATCAGTTCACAGAGAGTAGCGGCAGGGAGTAGAACTTACAGGACCTACAGGAGCCGTAGTAGATAAGCAGCTTATATGTTTGTCTGTCGTATGAATGTGTGTGTGTGTGTGAATGAGTGTCTGTCCTATACCACTGAGTGAACTACCAAGGGCAGCTCACTCGCGGCCCCGACGCTCTCGCTCCTACTCGCCGGCGCCACATTGGTGTCAGAAGTGGGATAGTTGTGTTTGGGTGGCTCTGGTGGTTCGGTGGGCCAATATGCCCGGTCTGTCCGATTGCGCTAGCCCAGGTGCTGCTGCGGGGGCATGTGTTACTGGCGGCTGAGAAGATGGGGTTCGTCTTCTTGTGCCCTGCCCACTGAACGGGTCAGTGCGGTATTCCAGTAAGCCAGGTGCAGCAGTGGGTACAACGGCGGCTCGGCAGTGTAATGGGGTGCGGTCTGGCCGAGGAGCCACCCAGTGAAAGCTGGTGAGTTGGTCACCGGGTCAGTTGACCATTAGGGAGGGGGCAATGTAGCGTCACCGCTAGGGGGCCACCACGGGCTTTACCCAGAAGCCCTTGCGGCCATGCTGTCCGTGCTTACCGTGACCGTGTAGCCCAGTGTTGGGGCTGGGGTGGCTACGGTGAGGGCTGGATAGGCAGCTTATATGTTTGTCTGTCATATGAATGTGTGTGTGTGTGAATGAGTGTCTGTCCTATACCACTGAGTGAACTGCCAAGGGCAGCTCACTCGCGGCCCCGACGCTCTCCCTCCTACTCGTCGGCGCCACAGTATACTTAGCTTTAGATGAAGCGGTGGAGTTGCAGTTGGAGTTGGATTTACCTGTGCTTTACCAGACGTCCTGGGAAGGTGCTGTCCGTCCATGGAGTGAGTATGAGTGTATTCGAGTGGGTGCCTATACATATTCATATATACATACACACATACTGTACTTATACACACATATAATATAATAATTCTTTAGTTATTTATTTATTTGTTTATGTAAAGAGTTGTTCATTATTTTATATATTTATATACAATTTTATATATTTATATTAATTTAATATGAGTGAAAAGTCATTCTGTTTAATCAGAGACCCAATATAAAGTGCATTCAGTCCCTTTTTAACTTTCTAATCACAGTATTAGGTTTCCTGTAAGTGTAACATTAGCAAGTAATGTGACACGTTCACCCAATCAAATTACTTTATTTCTGACCTAGGGGGCAGTTTATATTTACACACAGTAAGGTCTACACATTTTTAAATCGAGTTTGGTAGACCTAAATGCTTGAACCCCAGCTTGGAATTTACTTTTATACATGCTCAAACATACTAAATCCAGAGTCCAAACAGATGACAGGTGTGAAACAAAGATGCTAGAGTAAAAACACTAGTTTATTAGCATTATGCAAGCAGACCTTAAAACTCGGCTGGAATCTGAGGGTATGTCTGAAATATATGATATGGTTAAGTTAACTAGGTAATCTGCTATTATGGGATAGCAAGAGAACATGGCAATGGCACTTGACAATGTTAAGACACACAGTACCCAACATCATCTGGAACATAATGTAAAATTTGGGCTCCCGTGAATGTAAATGTTTCTATGCATCTACTTATTATCTGCTGTTTCTGCTGTCTTCATGTCATCCTGCAACTATGTTTAATGACTGTTGGCTTTTATTTTACCCTCCTTGTAATTAGTTTGGGATCATATTGTAGAACAAATGTGCCAGTGACAAATTCTTGTGACTTAACTTGCTATGGCTCTGTCCCAATTTTTTTAAAATATTTAAAAGTTCTCTTTTTTGTAAAGATTAGGCATAACATTATGACCACCTTCCTAATATTGTGTTGGTCCCCCTTTTTCTGCCAAAACAGCCCTGCAACTGCGATGCACTGTGTATTCTGACATCTTTTTATCAGAACCAGCATTAACTTCTTCAGCAATTTGAGCTACAGTAGCCCGTCTAATGGATCGGACCACACGGGCCAGCCTTCGCTCCCCATGTGCATTAATGAGCCTTGGCTGCCAATGACCCTGTCACCAGTTTACCACTGTTCCTTCCTTGGATCACTTTTGATAGATACTGACCACTGCAGACCAGGAACACCCCACAAGAGCTGCAGTTTTGGAGATGCTCTGACCCAGTCGTCTAGCCATCACAATTTGGCCCTTGTCAAACTTGCTCAAATCCTTACGCTTGTCCATTTTTCCTGCTTCTAACACATCAACTTTGAGGATAAAATGTTCACTTGCTGCCTAATATACCCCACCCAATAACAGGTGCTGTGATGAAGAGATAATCAGTGTTATTCACTTCACCTGTCAGTGGTCATAATGTTATGCCTCTTTGGTGTATGTATTTGTACACTGAATTATTAAGTTCAGGTGTTTCAGCTAGATCCACTGCCAAAAGTTAAATGAAACAAAATGTTTTTTACCTTTGTTTCAACAGATTAGGGAAGGCTTCATGCTGTTCCAGCATGTCTGTGCCCCCTGCACAAAGAAAAATCCATAAAGACACACACACACACACACACTTTGCATTTTTCATTTTTCAAAAGAATATAAGAATTCCCAAAAGCAATAGCTGGCAATATTGTTTTTTCTGCAATTAAATTACATGATGATGGTGACAATGAGACCCGTGCAAATTATATTATTTTTAATGATCCAGGAAAAGGGTTACAAAGCAATCGAATGATTACTGTGAATAATGATGGAGATTAGACAATGATATAGAAATTTTGTTCGTTCCAATATGAAACACAATAATTTTAGGTCTACTAGACAAAATCATAAAAACATCAGTTTACATTACAGAGTCATCAATAACTATATGAATGAGATACACAGAAGCTAATGTTAGCAGCACTGATTTTCAGATCCACTTATACAATCTGTGTGTCCAAATAAATATCTGTACAGTTGAAGTTTTGCCCTTGGGTGTTTTCTGGCATCGTTTTGAAAATGTCAGTAAGAAATAGAGCTGTCAGTGTCTGAACTGATGGATTAAAAATATATAAATGAATAAATACAATGAGGTGGCAGAGTGGCACAGTGGGTAGTGCTGTCGCCTTACGGCAAGAAGGGTCTGGTTTTAATTTCCTTTCTGTGTATGTACTCCCTATGTCCACCCAGGTTTCCTCTGGGTGCTCTGGATTCCTTCCATAAGTTCAAAGACATGCAGTCAGTGTGTGTGTGTAAATGCATATGTGTGTGTCCTGTGATGGACTGGCCACCTGTCTTGGGTGTTTCTTGCCTTTCACCCAATAAATCAGACCCACTGCAACCCTAACAGGAATAAGGCAGTAAACAGTGGTAAAACAAACAATAAATGAATTGATAAATAAGTACAGTCAAGGCCAAAATATCGGCACCCTAGCACTTCTTTCAGATAATGCACCACTTCTCCCAGACACATGTTGCAATCACATAATATTTTAGCATTCAGATGTTTATTTCTTTTGTTTGCATTGGAACAACACAGAAAAGCTGAGAAAAAAGTCAAATATGATGTCATTTCACACTTCAGAACTTCAGACAGAGACTGGAAAAAATTACAGGCATCTTTAAAAAAAGAAACTAATAAATAACTGAATTTCAGTCAGGTCATGCTCTTTTATTTTGTATTTCAATATACATGTGGAAAGTAACAAGTGTTGGCAAAATAGCAATCTTAATAGTGACCATGTCACATGGAGGAATGTCGTAAAAAGCTTGGAAATTTGGCGTCCACAGTCTGAATGTGACAGTGGCCCATCCCACTGTTTAAAGCAAGAAGAGAGGAGGGAGTTCTGTAATCCTCTTACTTACTAACTAAGGCCAAAGGGAAGAGAGCAGTAGATGGGACTGCAGCCACAGTCAGCCAACCAGCTACTCAACCCACCAGTCACCTGACACAGCCAATGATTCTCAGTGATTCTCTCCTAAAGCTAAGCTAGAAAAAGGCGAGAGAGAGAGAATATTATTCAAATATTTATATATACTAATGTAAGCTTTGACAATACAAATATGTAAATTTGTCATGTCAATAAAGCAAATTGAATTGAATTGAATTGAGAGAGAGAGAGAGAGAGAGAGAGAGAGAGAGAGAGAGAGAGAGAGAGAGAGAGAGAGAGAGATAGTTTGTTTAGGTAAAGAAAGTCAAGTTAATTTACTTTAGAAAGTTGAGTGGAAGAATCAAAAAGGAGTTGATTTAGGGAATTAACTCATGGTAAAGAATCAATGAATATGGAAACAAGCACAAAGTAAACAATGCTTAAAGCGTGTTGATAACAAAGATATATTTTTAAAGAAATAGCAAAGGGAGCTGCAATAGTTGCCAGATGAAGGTAATCACCTGTTACACCGTGGCATTGTAGTTGACAGTTGACATTTACAGCATTTAGTAGACGCTTTAATCCAAAGCAACTTACAGTTGTGACTGAACACAATTCAAGCAATTGAGGGTTAAGGGTCTTGCTCAAAGGTCCAACAGTAGCAGCTTGGCAGGGTGGGTCTTAAATTGGCATCCTTCTGATTACTCATAAGGTACCTGAACCTCTGAGCTACCAAGCTCGACTACATTTAAATTTTTGGCATTCAGCAGACTCACATTTATCATTGAATACAATTTGAGCAGTTGAGGGTTAAGGGCCTTGCTCAGGGGCCCAACAGTAGCAGCTTGGTGGTGGTGGGGCTTAAATTGGCAGCCTTCTGATAACTAATAAAGAACCTGAAACTCTTGAGTAACTAAGCTTGACTAAGTGCAGGGGAGCCAATATTTTGGCCATGACTGTAAATAAATTAATAAATAAACAAAAAAGTTCAATCCTTCAGAAAAAAATGCTAATAAAGCACACTACCTCAATAATCACAACTAAAATACAGCAACTATTTAAGCTAAACATGATATGTGGTGGTAATTGTAGATATATGGGTTAATAACCGCTTTAATGTGATTTTTTTTCAAACACCATTAAAGCATATTAACAAATATTTATACAGTATACACCTATGTTTATAATTCTTATAAAAAGTAAGCTGCTACTTTTTTGTTACAAAGCCTAGATTCCATTAAAAATGTTTGGAGCTCTACAGGTTATTGATGTGGAACGTCAACAATACCAAATATAATATCATATTCACTTTTGTAAATATGTAGCGTCAAGCAAGTAGAACTAAGAAAGGAAAAATATAAACACTAAGTCACAAATGAATTCTGACATTGAGTTCTTTGAACCATGAAAATTTGAGGGGTAAGTCTTTGAGGACATGGCACATCTCACCTCATTCAGGACTTACAGCTAATGCAGATAAAAAGCTTTTGTGGATTAGGCTTTTTAATTTGCCAATGTCCTTGTAGTTAGTCCAAAAGCCAATAGTATACGAACTCAGGGATAAGCTGAAGTGAAATACGAAGGGGATGTAGGTGGTCCTTGTTATTTGGTCCTCGGTATTCTCTGCCTGGTGAAAAGGCATGAGACACTGCAATCTGTACAGTGCTGAGTTCCTGCAGTATATGTCACAATATGCTCAAGCCTCCCTTAGGGCATAAGAGCTTATTTCATAATAACCTGCAGACAGCATTCATTACAGTCTCAAAAACCAAAGTCTAGCCCCTGAATTAAACACCAGATAAAGAATGGCAGCAGACATTAAAGATGGTATTAAAAGTCAAAGCTTTGATGTTTTCTTTGACCTTGTCAACTGCAGAAATTCCTTTCAAGCTTCACCAGCATACATGCTGCATATTTGATGAATGATGAAGATCAAACTTGCATGTAATTATTTGGTAAAAAATTTCATAATTGCTTTCAAGTACACCAGCGAGGCATAACATTATGACCACTGACAGGTGAAGTGAATAACACTGATTATCTTTCATCACAGCATCTGTTAGTGGGTGGGATATATTAGGCAGCAAGTGAACATTCTGTCCTCAAAGCTGATGTGTTAGAAGCAGGAAAAATGGGCAAGCGTAAGGATTTGAGCGAGTTTAACAAGTGCCAAATTGTGATGGCTAGACTACTAGGTCTGCAGCTCTTGTGGGGTGTTCCCGGTCTGCAGTGGTCAGTATCTATCAAAAGTGGTCCACGGAAGGAACGGTGGTAAACTGGCGACAGGGTCATGGGGGCATTGATGCACGTGGGGAGCGAAGGCTGGCCCGTGTGGTCCGATCCAACAGACGAGCTACTGTAGCTCAAATTGCTGAAGAAGTTAATGCTGGTTCTGATAAAAAGGTGTCAGAATACACAGTGTATCACAGTTTGTTGCGTATGGGGCAGCAAAAGGGGGACCAACACAATATTTGGAAGGTGGTCATAATGTTATGCATGATTGGTGTATATTATGCAGGCAAATTTGCCTTGAATAAACAAGTGTGTTATTTATTAAAGACATTTACCAATTTGTAGGTCTCAGATCTCTTTGGTCGGGGTCATGGCAGACTCTAGCAATCCATCCCTCTCAAGTCTTATCATTTACCCCCTCCAGACATAGCATTATGAGTAATAATAATACTAATACTAATGATAATAATAATAATAGATTATAATAGTGGTAATAGATGTACTAGTCTAGTTATTCTTTTCACAAAGCACATTAGAAGATAAAAGTAGATTTTAACCTGTTTTATTGTGGACAGGTGTAATTTCAGGACCTAACATCAGACTGTATTATTAGTAACTTAGAATGTGCCCAGCTTGGCTTTTTTGGCTTTCAAGAACTTCTATTGTTGGGTAAAATAAAATGACTAGAATTAGAATTAGAATTAGACATGACATGTCATTTGGAACAATCTGTGTATACAGGGTGTCCCAAAATGAACTGACATTTAAATTTTTTAATAAAACACATTTTTAATTTAAACATTAATAATGATTTTGCTTTATTTAAAAGTAAAGACATGGGGGTTATGTATGAAACAAAACATCTGACAAATGACCCCCTTGACCGTGGCAGCACATGTTCACTCTTTTGATGAAATTTTCCATGACATAATTACTGAGAAATTTCAGCAATGTTGTGTCGAATTTCTTCTTTGAGGTCCTCAATGGATTGTGGTTTGTTGGTGTACACTTTATCCTTAAGATAACCCCGAAGAAAGAAATCTAATGGCGCCAAGTCACATGATCTTGGCGGCCAATTCACATCACCATTTTTAATGTGAATTTTTACAATTTCTATGCGTTGTGTGATTGTGTACCTTTTCATGATTTAACCTCAACGTGTACTAATGACAGCAGTTTAAAAATCTCTAACTCAGATTTTGCTGTGAAAAAATGGCGGCAAATTTAAAATGTCAGTTCATTTTGGGACACCCTGTATTACTATACTACTGTATATAAAATAAAAATATAAATAATTAAAAAATGCAGGTACATTTATCTGCCATTTATACCATTAACTGGAGCACACATCGTAAGATAACAAATGCCAAAGGCAAGTTCAGACTAATTAGGCCCTCCAGTTCTCACAGACATAACTGCAAAGCAGAGAAACATGTAAACAATTAAATACAGGTAGGTGGCATGGTAAGAATCTGTCAGCCACTACAAGACAAGATGAGGATATGGCAGTAAACATGAGGCCCTGAGGATTACTGACATAAATAATCCATCTTCTCAATGTATTTAAGCAATTTTGCAAAAGCCTTGGGATTAGAGCTCTGTAATCATTGTTTGGAGATAAATGATGTCATGTTTTCAAAAGTTCCCCAATTAGGCAAGATATAGAGCCTGTCATCTAAACTTGTGCATGTATCCTATTCATTACATGAGGGGGTGAGTGAGACTGATATCCATGGGAAATGTAGGTTAAGAAAAGAATCATCAGTACAAATTTTAGCATTAATAAATAGTCATTTTTGCAGAGGCATAAAGCAACCTTTAGACTTAATGGATCCTTGGGATATAACATTACCCTTGCTGGACTGTTCTTTATTTGCTTAGTTTACTGAAAGATGCAGAATATCATATTCTGATAAACTATCCTGAAATCACTGGGTACAAAACACTAGTCCATCACAGACAAAGACATACCTACTCAAGAATCAGAATCAGAATCACTTTATTTCACCAGGTATGTTACACATACAAGGAATTTGCTTTGGTGATACACACAATAATACACACAATAGTCCACATAGTAGTACTACATAGTAGTAATACTACTCAAGAGTAGGTATGTCATTATATTTGTTACACTTCTGTCTTCTAGTGCAGAGTGTTTAGCTTTTGACCCAATGTGCACCGATATGTTAAAAAAAATTTTACTTCAATGTTACTTCATGACAGCAACGTCATTTACTACGTCACAACAAAGCCATTTTATATTAGGCAATTTGATTTTACAGCATGTTTTAACAATGTGGAAGCAAACCACAGCACCTAGGTTAACCTACCTACCTAGACAAAATGGGAAAAAAACAGGTATGACATGACATAAACAATAACAGGAGCTCAGGATTTAATCCGGCACCCTGGAGCTATGAAGCACCAATAATAAAGTAGCCGGTCCATCAACCGGTCCATTTTTGGAGTACCTGGAGAAAACCTACATATGTACACGGAAAGCATGTCAATCATTATAAACTCCTTATCTGTCACAAAGTAACATTAGACTCCTGATCCACTCCAGCCCTGACCAGAATAACAAGGTTTTTTTTTACATATAGGTACACATTGGGTCAAAAGCTAAACTACAAAACTAACTGTTCCAAAAAAAAAAAACTAATGCAGACACAAAGAGAGAGTAACTACTGCTCAGGATCAATTCTTGAGCTGTCAGGCACCAAAACTACCTACTACTTAATCATGCCACCCACCCACCCACCAATGACACACTGCTCACTTAGATTATTTTAATGAATATTGATAGTGTTTTTGTCTGAAATATTCTTGGAAACCAGAGGCAAAACGTTTCTCTGCACTAGAAGACAGCAGTGTAACAAATATAATTGCATATAATTAAACAATCCGTCTCCAAATTCTAAAGCATTACAGTACCTGTGTTTATACCTCTTTGCAGACCCCTCAGAAGTCAAACGGCGCTCTTTACTGCAACCCAGTAATAAGCTCTACAAAACAATTTAGAATTTTGAAGCCACTACCCTTAACTTAGTGTATGTATGCAAGCATTAAACCCTTTTTTGTTTAACACCAGTGCTACAGATATATACAGAGTATAGAATAATTTGAATGTTGTGCTGTCTGTGGGATAAAGGTCACAGGCATTTAGTAGTGGTTTACCTGCTCAGTAAAGCATTAAGCTTAAACTACTGGGTTGTTTGCTGATGCATTTTTTGGCAAGAGGAAAGTCTTAACTCATCATTACACCTAAAGAACCTTTACATATTAAATTTAAAATTATGCAATTTAGGCCATTTAGGTGGCACAGAACTGACATTTCGAACTCGTCGGTTCGAAACTCAGCTCTGCCATCCGGCTGGGTTGGGCGGCTATATGAAGAACGATTGGCTTGTTGTTCATACAGGGAGGGAAGACGATGGATAGGGACCTCATAACTGATGCAATTACGACATCTGCTGGCTGATTGATGGCGCTTGCACAGAGTCGGAGAATAATGCGATCAGGGTGTGGCTCTCCGTGCACAAGGCTGATCCGGATATGAACTCGCCTTGTGCAAGTGAAAAAGATGCAGTCAGCTACTGCAGGATATAGAATATACAGGGTGTACAATAAATGTAATGTTGTGCTGTCAGTGGGATCAGAGGCCACAGGCATTTAGTAGTGGTTTACCTGCTCAGTAAAGCATTAAGCTTAAACTACTGGGTTGTTTGCTGATGCATTTTTTGGCAAAGTGGCAAGCCTTAACTCATCATTACACATTAAGAACCCTTACTTATGTATTTTTAAATGATGCAGTTTAGGCCGTTTAAGTGGCGTAGAGCTGACATTTTGAACTCGTCAGGTCAAAACTCAGGCTGGGCGGCTATATAAACAACGATTGGCTTGTTGTTTATACAGGGAGGGAAGAGGACGGATAGGGACCTCATAACTGATGCAATTACAACCTCTGCTGGCTGGTTGATGGCGTCTGCACAGAGTAGGGGAATAATGCAATCAGAGTGTGTCTTTCCGTGCACAAGGCTAATCTGCATATGAACTCACCTTGTGCAGGTGAAAAAGATGCAGACGGCTACTGCACATGTGTCGGAGGGGGTGTGTGTCAGTTCGCTCTCCTCAATCGGGTCGGGGGTCAGCACCAGTAGAGAGGAAGCATAACGCAATTGAGGAAAAATTGGACACGCTAAAAATTGGGAGAGAATGCATAAAAAAAAGAAATGAAAAAAATGATGCAGTTTATTTATATTTATACAAAGCATGTTCATTTTGATAAATTGTAACTATTCTACTTTACTGGAATAATAATAAGGTAGTAATAATAGTATGGTAAAACATCAAATATGCAGACTTTAGTTTTTATTTAAATGTTGGATTAACTGGACTAACAAATAACCAATTTCAGTTTTTATTTGCATTATTATTTTATTTATCTCTAGCAAATAAAACACTGATTTAGTTGAGCAGCTGTTAAATCATTCTGATTGCACATGGCCATGTTCTTCTTCACTTGCACTTCATTAACCTGCTTAATTGTAGAAATGACAGACGTTTCATTTTGATAAACAGTTCACAAAGACTTTTTTTATGACATTTGCCATCTATTTCCATTAGCAGTGTAAGCTCTCCACACTAGAAGCTGGTTAATACATTTATTCTAAAGCATTTAATTATGCCTGTTTATCTGTTTGGTGTTGTGGAAAATAATGCGTTCCTTGCCTGCAAGACAATTAAACAGCACAATTCAGCAAAATAAATTGCATTCTGTAACACCAGATGTTTGCAGCAAGTGGCTTCTCATACATTTTTATTTGTTTTCTGGAACACCAGAAAAGGACTTTAGACGGGCTTACGTAAAATCTGATAATGGTACAGCATGTGGTGTACATTTTAACGCTATCCCTTTGAGGCATGGCAAAGTTTTTATGAGACATTTATTTAATGGCATTTCAAAGAAAATCTTACAAATCAGGCTAAAATGGTTTACATGTTTTGTTACTGCTGCTGGGTATTATTCAAGCAACATGCATGTATACACACGGCTGCTTTAAGAAAAGCTCTCTAAATACAACAGAAGTCAAGAAATGGATTTGTGATCTTGACCTGAAAAAAAGAAAGAAATATACTCAGTGTACTTCAGGGCGAAATGGAGTTTCCCATAGAGTGTAGACCTTGTAAATGGCCAAACTGCCATATAGACCGGCATGAGGTGCGAATTACGGTATCATGCCCACCTGGCATGCCATTATGGGTCAGCGGGAGCAAGAAGGTCCAGTTGACTGACAGTGACAGGTCTTTTATTCAGCAGAATGTTGTACACCAGCCTTGATTTTTATTTTTAGTATACACTGATCAGCCATAACCACCAAAACCACCTCCTTGTTTCTACACTCACTGTCCATTTTATCAGCTCCACTTACCATATAGGAGTACTTTGTAGTTCTACAATTACTGACTGTAGTCCATCAGTTTCTCTGCATGCTTTGTTAGCCCCCTTTCAAGCTGTTCTTTAATGGTCAGGACCCCCCACAGGACCACCATAGACCAGTTATTATTTAGGTGGTGGATCATTCTCAACACTGCAGTGACAATGACATGGTGGTGGTGTGTTAGTGTGTGTTGTGCTGGTATGAGTAAATCAGACACAGCAGCGCTGCTGGAGTTTTTAAATACCGTGTCCACTCACTGTCCACTCTATTACGTAGTTGGTCCACCTTGTAAATGTAAAGTCAGAGACGATCATTCATCTATTGCTGCTGTTTGAGTTGGTCATCTTCTAGACCTTCATCAGTGGTCACAGGATACTGCCCACGGGGCGCTGTTGGCTGGATATATTTTTGGTTGGTGGACTATTCTCAGTTCAGCAGTGACAGTGAGGTGTTTAAAAACTCTTTCAGCATTTCTGTGTCTTATCCACTTAAACCAGCACAACACACACTAACACACCACCACCATGTCAGTGTCACTGCAGTGCTGAGAATCATCCACCACCCAATAGTACCAAAAATAGGTCCTGGGAGAGTCCTGACCATTAAAGAACAGCATAAAAGTAGGCTAACAAAGCATGCAGAAAAAGAGATGGACTACAGTCAGTAATTGTAGAATTACTAAGTGCTTCTATATGGTAAGCGGAGCTGATAAAATGGACAATGTGTGTAGAAACAAGGAGGATGTTATGGCTGATTAGTGTGTGTGTATATATAATAGTAATTAGTATTTATATATTAATTGGTTTTTATTGTTATTGTTGTATTATTGTTTATTATTTTATTCTCTCCACAAGAACTTAGCAACTACCAGTTTTACTGTCTACTGAGTAGACTTTGTTCTTTTTTTACGAGCTTGGGTTGTAACTCACTGGTGGATTGAGTAGCAGACTTAAGTGACAACTCAGTTCTTCAGCATACATTGTTTTTTTTTCTTTTCCTAGGGGTCTTGCATTTTCCTGGGTGCTTTATTGATTATGCTCCAATGGGGTGATTCCATAAGCACCTGTATTTCCTGGCACATGGGGCAAACACCTTGCTTTTTCTTTACTCTGACAACTTGTTTACCTATTTTTTTATATGCTCTACACTTTTAGCTTTTTTTCTTGGTTGCTTATTTATTTATTTATTTTTACCTTGGTTAAAAACCCTGAAATGTGTTTATCCTTTTTAACATTTCAGGTGCAAGGCTGCACTTGGAGCCTGCAATCACACTCACATTGTCTTTGAAAAATGCACCTCTGTTGTAATTTAATGAATAAATTTAAAGGATAAAAAGCTCTAACAAGTAAATTAGCAACTATATCTGCGGCAATTAGCAGATACTTTTATCCAAAGCAGTCTACAATTATTACTGATTACTGATATGATTCAAGCAATTGAGGGTTAACTTATCCCACCTTATTTATATTACCTTACTTGTTCATATGCATATCTGCTTGATCAGCATGTGTGGGTGTCAGACCAATTGTGCAAAGATTTACACAACTGCACAGGAGGAAAACAAAGTACTGTACCTTTAGAAATACACACAGGCACTAAAACATAAATAATACACATACTCATTGTATGCATGATGGGATTGCGTGGCACCAACACCTGATTTTGTGACAATAAATTGCCCATATTTAACCAGTCATTTAACATAATCAGCACGACAGAGCGTTTAAAGCCTATCCCACACACACACTGCATGTCAACAAAGACCTTTGACAGGATACTAGTCCAGGACACAAGTAATCCAAGTAATACTTCACTCTGGTACAAGCAGACAAAGAGGTTTAAACTTAATTTGCTAAAGCTGTGTGGTACCAGCAGTTCTCTGCTTTGGCACTGTGCCTCCAACAGTTCATTATGGAATTACTGAATCCACACTGCAAGGCAGTTTGGACGCCAAGGGAATACAGCAGCAAATTATACTAATACATCCACAACATGAATTTGTTTATATTGTTACAAATAAAAAGATGGTCATTTTTAATGACTTTAATGTAATGGGTAATTCTTTAGACCAAACTGACCATGTCTACGGACACAGCTTTACTGATATAGGATCACATTATCTCAGATATTAATCCTACCATGTTTGATGCACTCATCCCTCTTTATCTGTTATTTCACTCTGTTTCTATGCTGTAGATATTTGCATGCTATTCATTCTCATTACACATGCAGTCCACTACTGATGGGCCATCCTGCTCTGCAGGCACCATTAGTGAACCAGTAAGGGGTCTTATGGTGGACCACCAGATGTCATTCAGCCTTTCCGAGACCTTGCCTCCTCCCTCTGGACACTTGTTCTCCAGCCCCCTTTCCACACAGCAGGTGTCCTGAGTCTGCTGCCGACATAATTGTGGAATTTCTGCAAGGCTAATGGATGTATGCTAATGTACGATGACATTAACAGACATTACCATGTACTGCAGCTCACACATTTGGTATATTGTTTTGTGTTGTAAAAGTACTATGATGTACAGTGTATCACAAAAGTGAGTACACCCCTGACATTTCTGCAGATATTTAAGTATATCTTTTCATGGGACAACACTGACAAAATGACACTTTGACACAATGAAAAGTAGTCTGTGTGCAGCTTATATAACAGTGTAAATTTATTCTTCCCTCAAAATAACTCAATATACAGCCATTAATGTCTAAACCACCGGCAACAAAAGTGAGTACACCCCTAAGAGACTACACCCCTAAATGTCCAAATTGAGCACTGCTTGTCATTTTCCCTCCAAAATGTCATGTGATTTGTTAGTGTTACTAGGTCTCAGGTGTGCATAGGGAGCAGGTGTGTTCAATTTAGTAGTACAGCTCTCACACTCTCTCATACTGGTCACTGAAAGTTCCAACATGGCACCTCATGGCAAAGAACTCTCTGAGGATCCTAAAAGACGAATTGTTGCGCTACATGAAGATGGCCAAGGCTACAAGAAGATTGCCAACACCCTGAAACTGGGCTGCAGCACAGTGGCCAAGATCATCCAGCGTTTTAAAAGAGCAGGGTCCACTCAGAACAGACCTCGCGTTGGTCGTCCAAAGAAGCTGAGTGCACGTGCTCAGCGTCACATCCAACTGCTGTCTTTGAAAGATAGGCACAGGAGTGCTGTCAGCATTGCTGCAGAGATTGAAAAGGTGGGGGGTCAGCCTGTCAGTGCTCAGACCATACGCCGCACACTACATCAAATTGGTCTGCATGGCTGTCACCTCAGAAGGAAGCCTCTTCTGAAGTCTCTACACAAGAAAGCCTGCAAACAGTTTGCTGAAGACATGTCAACAAAGGACATGGATTACTGGAACCATGTCCTATGGTCTGATGAGACCAAGATTAATTTGTTTGGTTCAGATGGTCTCAAGCATGTGTGGCGGCAATCAGGTGAGGAGTACAAAGATAAGTGTGTCATGCCTACAGTCAAGCATGGTGGTGGGAATGCCATGGTCTGGGGCTGCATGAGTGCAGCAGGTGTTGGGGAGTTACATTTCATTGAGGGACACATGAACTCCAATATGTACTGTGAAATACTGAAGCAGAGCATGATCCCCTCCCTCCGGAAACTGGGTCGCAGGGCAGTGTTCCAGCATGATAATGACCCCAAACACACCTCTAAGACGACCACTGCTTTATTGAAGAGGCTGAGGGTAAAGGTGATGGACTGGCCAAGCATGTCTCCAGACCTAAACCCAATAGAAAATCTTTGGGGCATCCTCAAGCGGAAGGTGGAGGAGCGCAAAGTCTCGAATATCCGCCAGCTCCGTGATGTCGTCATGGAGGAGTGGAAAAGCATTCCAGTGGCAACCTGTGAAGCTCTGGTAAACTCCATGCCCAGGAGAGTTAAGGCAGTTCTGGGAAATAATGATGGCCACACAAAATATTGACACTTCAGGAACTTTCACTAAGGGGTGTACTCACTTTTGTTGCCGGTGGTTTAGACATTAATGGCTGTATATTGAGTTATTTTGAGGGAAGAATAAATTTACACTGTTATATAAGCTGCACACAGACTACTTTTCATTGTGTCAAAGTGTCATTTTGTCAGTGTTGTCCCATGAAAAGATATACTTAAATATCTGCAGAAATGTGAGGGGTGTACTCACTTTTGTGATACACTGTATCTATACACCGATCAGGAAAACATTATGACCACTTTCCTAATATTGTGTTGGTCCCCTTTTTGCTGCCAAAACAGCACTGACCCATCGAGGCATGGACTCCACTAGACCCCTGAAGGTGTGCTGTGGTATCTGGCACCAAGATGTTAGCAGCAGATCCTTTAACCACTGCAAGTTGTGAGGTGGGGCCTCCATGGATCGGACTTGTTTGTCCAGGACATTCCACAGATTCTTGATTGGATTGAGATCTGGGGAATTTGAAGGCCAAGTCAACACCTCAAACTCGTTGTTGTGCTCCTCAAACCATTCCTGAACCATTTTTGCTTTGTAGCAGGGCGCATTATCCTGCTGAAAGAGGCCACAGCCATCAGGTAATACCGTTTCCATGAAAGGGTGTGCATGGTCTGCAACAATGCTTAGGTAGGTGGTACGTGTCAAAGTAACATCCACATGGATAACAGGACCCAAGGTTTTCTAGCAGAACATTGCCCAAAGCATCACACTGCCTCCGCCGGCTTGCCTTCTTCCCATAGTGCATCCTGGTGCCATGTGTTCCCCAGGTAAGCGACGCACACACACCCGGTCATCCACGTAATGTAAAAGAAAAAGTGATTCATCAGACCAGGCCACCTTCTTCCATTGCTCTGTGGTCCAGTTCCGATGCTCACGTGCTCATTGTTGGCGCTTTCGGTGGTGGACAGGGGTCAGCATGGGCACCCTGACTGGTCTGCGACTAAGCAGCCCCATACGCAACAAACTGCGATGCACTGTGTATTCTGACACCTTTCTATCAGAACCAGCATTAACCTCTTCAGCAGTTTGAGCTACAGTAGCTCGTCTGTTGGATTGAACCACACGGGCCAGCCTTCGCCCACGTGCATCAATGAGCCTTGGCCGCCCATGACCCTGTTGCCGGTTTACCACTGTTCCTTCCTTGGACCACTTTTGATAGATACTAACCACTGCAGACCGGGAACACCCTTATGTACCACCTACCATGTATATGTACTTTGTGACTTTTTAATAACTGACTGTAGCCAACCCTGGTACCTAAAGCCACAAGCTTCCTTCAGATGTATTGTGTTTTGACAGAATATGTTTAATAATGTTTTGCTTTATCATTGTACGCATGATGTATGGCAAAGAAGATCCAAAACAGCAAAACTGTTATATCATAAAATAATTCCACTTTCACAACTACAGCAGTTGGTGTCCTGTGGAGGAAACTCCTTAATCAAATACCTCAGAGACTGGATTATGAGTAGAAAAGAGTTTTATTCTTGTGTGCAGAAAAGGATCGCGCTGACAAAGTCTCACATAACAACTCAGTAAGTGCGATAAGAGGGAAAGAAAACAATCACTCTTATGTACTTCCATCTTTGTTCTTGTAGGACAGCAGAAAATGGCACTGTTAACAGATATATCTTAAGTAGAACATATGAACTGGTCTAAACCAGCTAGAATTGGGTTTTGGAAGTCATAAAATCCAACTGATGCACTTTTTGTCATGTACGCCACTTTCCAGTAACATTCCATTGTAGCAGTATTCTTGGAATATTGGAATATGACTACTGGCAATCATGCCCTAAGAATATATACACCAATCAGCCATAACATTAAAACCACCTCCTTGTTTCTACACTCACTGTCCATTTTATCAGCTCCACTAACCATATAGATGTTATGATGTGGGGAGGAAGGACCCAAGGATGCGGAGGTTTAACTAAAAAAGGGTTTTATTTACAAAATCATAAACATAATATACATAAAATAAAAGGAATAACAATAACAAAAAACACTTCGGGGAATCCCGAAGGCAGCCGGACGTCGGGGGCTGAAAAGGAACAAAAAAAGGCATACAAAAGAAAAGGGGAAGCACGAGGCACGAACCCAGGACTCTTGCCTCCCGACCGGGAGCTTTAACAGCCTGCCACAGCGGCGCTAGTGGCAGACTCGCTCCCGGCGCTATTGAAGCAAAGAGTGGGTTCGCGAGATGGACCACCTCGCGCTGTTGGCCGAAGAAGGGGGGGTAACACCGACAATAGCTGCGTGGCATGGCGCTTTCCAGCAACTAATGCTGGCTAGAGCCATGCCAGCTACCGGGTGTGATCGATTTGCGGGTTTCAAAAGTTAATGACAAAGGCGCTGTCACCAGCCAAGGTGGCTGGGAAGTGGCCATTTGCTCCTGCGCTCCAGAGGGCGGAACGTGACGCTGTCACCAGCGGTAGCTGGGAGGGGGTCACGTTCCTCTGGGCGCAGTCATGGGGTCTCTAGGTGGCGGCGGCACGGCGGCTCGACGGCTCGGCGGCAGCGGCCCGACGGCGACCTGAGAGCGGCCACCAGGCGGCGGCGGCGGCACGACAGCTGCGGCACTATGGCGGCAGCTTGGCGGCGGCGGCGGCGTGGTGGCGCCCACTAGCGGTGGCCCGGCGGCAGCGGCACGGCGGCGGCGGCACAGTGCGGCGGCACAACCTAAAGATAAAAAAAACAATAAACATAAAAGGACACCGCAGTGTCAAACAAACTCAAAGAAAGAAAAAAGAAACAGCCAACAAGAGCAGAAGGTGCGACGGCTACAGCTCTGCACCTATCCCTTAAATAAGGGAAGGCACAGGTGTAGCCACTTCGCCCTAACGAGCTGGCCAGGTAATAAAAGGCACAGCTCGTTTCTGCTCTGTAAGGCCTGTGGCATCAGGGAGAGATGGTACATTCCCCTGATGCCACAGAGCCTAACAGTACCCCCTTCTTAAGGAGACCTCTCCTGAGGTCTCCAGCCGGCGGTCCCGTCCCCACCAGTGGCTAAAAGCCACTGGGGGAGTGCCCCCCCAAAAAAATCTTTGGGAGAGGACGGGGTCCTCCGCTGGGTCCAGTAATGGTCGCACCTTGCTGTTATGATGTGGGGAGGAAGGACCCAAGGATGCGGAGGTTTAACTAAAAAAGGGTTTTATTTACAAAATCATAAACATAATATACATAAAATAAAAGGAATAACAATAACAAAAAACACTTCGGGGAATCCCGAAGGCAGCCGGACGTCGGGGGCTGAAAAGGAACAAAAAAAGGCATACAAAAGAAAAGGGGAAGCGCGAGGCGCGAACCCAGGACTCTTGCCTCCCGACCGGGAGCTTTAACAGCCTGCCACAGCGGCGCTAGTGGCAGACTCGCTCCCGGCGCTATTGAAGCAAAGAGTGGGTTCGCGAGATGGACCACCTCGCGCTGTTGGCCGAAGAAGGGGGGGTAACACCGACAATAGCTGCGTGGCATGGCGCTTTCCAGCAACTAATGCTGGCTAGAGCCATGCCAGCTACCGGGTGTGATCGATTTGCGGGTTTCAAAAGTTAATGACAAAGGGGCGGCACAGTGCGGCGGCACAACCTAAAGATAAAAAAAACAATAAACATAAAAGGACACCGCAGTGTCAAACAAACTCAAAGAAAGAAAAAAGAAACAGCCAACAAGAGCAGAAGGTGCGACGGCTACAGCTCTGCACCTATCCCTTAAATAAGGGAAGGCACAGGTGTAGCCACTTCGCCCTAACGAGCTGGCCAGGTAATAAAAGGCACAGCTCGTTTCTGCTCTGTAAGGCCTGTGGCATCAGGGAGAGATGGTACATTCCCCTGATGCCACAGAGCCTAACAATAGAAACATTTTGTAGTTCTACAATTACTGATTGTAGTCCATCTATTTCTCTACATACTTTTATAACCTGCTTTCACCCTTTTCCTGAATGGTCAGGACCCCCACAGGACCACTACAGATTAGGTATTATTTGGGTGGTGGATAGCATTCTCAGCACTGCAGTGAAACTGACATTATGTTGGTGTGTTAGTGTGTGTTGTGCTGGTATGAGTGGATCAGACACAGCAATGCTGATGGAGTTTTTAAACACCTCACTGTCACTGTTGGACTGAGAATAGTCCACCAACCACATATATCCAGTCAACAGCGCCCTGTGGGCAGCGTCCTGTGACCACTGATAAAGGTCTAGAAAATGACCAACTCAAACAGCAGCAATAGATGTGCAAGCGTCTCAGTGAGTGGACAGTGAGTGGACACAGTATTTAAAAACTCCAGCAGCGCTGCTGTGTCTGATCCAGTCATACCAGCACAACACACACTAACACACCACCACCATGTCAGTGTCACTGCAGTGCTGAGAATGACCCAGCACCTAAATAATACCTGCTCTTTGGGGGTCCTGTGGGGGTCCCGCCCATTGAAGAACAGGGTGAAAGCAGGCTAAAAAAGTATGTAGAGAAACAGATGGACTACAGTCAGTAATTGTAGAACTACACAGTGCTTCTATATTGTAAGTGGAGCTGATAAAAATGGACATTGAGTGTAGAAACAAGGAGGTGGTTTGAATGTTATGTCTGATCAGTGTATTGTATTGTAATTCTAAATATCAATTGATCATGTATTAATACTTCTGGTGTAAATTAACATCTTTCTCCCACAACTTTTATGTTATAATGACTGCAGCTATAGTTATTGTAGTAGTTAGGCTCTCCTGCAGTGCACGTTAATTCAGCCATACTGTTCCTTCTTAAAAACAGAATATTAAAAAGCAGAAAATGTTTCTTATTCACAGAAAAGCATGTGAGATAGTATTGCTTGTAGATACACATAATTCGGTTGGTTCTCTATATATGAAATATCCAATTAACATTTAGATCTATAGATAAAACATCAAAAAAGTTATATAGTAAATAAAGTAAATAATAATAATGCTTTTGGCATGAAGATATCATTGTTTTAATTATCAATTGTGATCTGGTTATCTGGTTACTGTTATGAGGTGGGGAGGGAGGACCCAAGGATGCAGAGGGTTTAACTTAAAAGGGTTTTATTTATTTTTTGTTTTGATTATTTGTCTTATGTAAAGCGTCTTTGAGTATCTTGAAAAGCGCTATATAAATAAAATGTATTATTATTATTATTATTATTATTACAAATAATAAACATAATATACAATAAAATAAAGAAATAACAGTAACAAAAAACACTTCGGGGAATCCCGAAGGCAGCCGGTGACGCCAGACTGAAAGAAACAAGGGAAAAAACATAAAGGGGAAAAAGGGAAAGCGCGAGGCGCGAACCCTGGTCGCTCACCTCCAGGCTGGGAGCTTAAGCACGCTGCCACAGCAACGCTGAAAGCAAAACCGCTCCCAGCACTAAAGAGGCGAAGCGACCGGGTTCGCGAGGTGGGAAACCTCGCGCTGTTGGCCGAAGAAGGGGGGATAACACCGCCGGTAGATAAATGGCACGGCGCTCACCAGCACCTAATGCTGGTCAGCGCCATGCCATCTACCGGGTGTGATTTACTTGCGGATTTAAAGATTAAATATAACGGCGCTGTCACCAGCCAGGGTGGCTGGGAAGTGGCCGTTTGCAATAGCGCTCCAGAGGGCGGAACGCGACGCTGTCACCAGTGGTTTACGCTGGGAGGGGGTCGCGTTCCTCTGGGCGCTCCTAATGGATCTCAAGGTGGCGGCGGCACGGCGGCGGCGGCTCGGCGGCAGCGGCCTGACGGCGACCTAAGGGCGGCGACCAGGTGGCGGCGGCGGCTCGACAGCGGCGGCACTAATGGCGGCGGCTCGGCGGCGGCGGCCTGGCGGCGGCCCAACAGCGGTGGCCCGGCGGCGGCGGCACGGCGGCGGCGGCACAGCGCGGCGGCACAACCTAGAGTTAAAAAATAAACAAACATAAAAGGGCACCGCAGTGCCAAACAAACTGAAAGAAAGAAAAACGAAAAAGGCCAACAAACACAGAAGGTGCGACGGCTACAGCTCTGCACCTTTCCCTTAAATAAGGGAAGGCACCAGGCACAGCTGTAGCTCGTTCGCCCTAACGAGCTGCCCAGGTAATTAAATGAGCAGCTCGTTTCTGCTCTGTAAGGCCTGTGGTGTCAGGGAGAGATGGCACATTCCCCTGACGCCACAGAACCTAACAGTACCCCCTCCTTAAAGAGACCTCTCCTGAGGTCTCTAGACGGCGGTCCCGTCCCCACCAGTGGCTGAAAGCCACTGGGGGAGTGCCCCCCCAAAAAAAATTTTGGGAGAGAACGGGGCCCTCTGCTGGGTCCTGGAATGGTCGCACCTTACTGTTATGAGGTGGGGAGGGAGGACCCAAGGATGCAGAGGGTTTAACTTAAAAGGGTTTTATTTACAAATAATAAACATAATATACAATAAAATAAAGAAATAACAGTAACAAAAAACACTTCGGGGAATCCCGAAGGCAGCCGGTGACGCCAGACTGAAAGAAACAAGGGAAAAAACATAAAGGGGAAAAAGGGAAAGCGCGAGGCACGAACCCTGGTCGCTCACCTCCAGGCTGGGAGCTTAAGCACGCTGCCACAGCAACGCTGAAAGCAAAACCGCTCCCAGCACTAAAGAGGCGAAGCGACCGGGTTCGCGAGGTGGGAAACCTCGCGCTGTTGGCCGAAGAAGGGGGGATAACACCGCCGGTAGATAAATGGCACGGCGCTCACCAGCACCTAATGCTGGTCAGCGCCATGCCATCTACCGGGTGTGATTTACTTGCGGATTTAAAGATTAAATATAACGGCGCTGTCACCAGCCAGGGTGGCTGGGAAGTGGCCGTTTGCAATAGCGCTCCAGAGGGCGGAACGCGACGCTGTCACCAGTGGTTTACGCTGGGAGGGGGTCGCGTTCCTCTGGGCGCTCCTAATGGATCTCAAGGTGGCGGCGGCACGGCGGCGGCGGCTCGGCGGCAGCGGCCTGACGGCGACCTAAGGGCGGCGACCAGGTGGCGGCGGCGGCTCGACAGCGGCGGCACTAATGGCGGCGGCTCGGCGGCGGCGGCCTGGCGGCGGCCCAACAGCGGTGGCCCGGCGGCGGCGGCACGGCGGCGGCGGCACAGCGCGGCGGCACAACCTAGAGTTAAAAAATAAACAAACATAAAAGGGCACCGCAGTGCCAAACAAACTGAAAGAAAGAAAAACGAAAAAGGCCAACAAACACAGAAGGTGCGACGGCTACAGCTCTGCACCTTTCCCTTAAATAAGGGAAGGCACCAGGCACAGCTGTAGCTCGTTCGCCCTAACGAGCTGCCCAGGTAATTAAATGAGCAGCTCGTTTCTGCTCTGTAAGGCCTGTGGTGTCAGGGAGAGATGGCACATTCCCCTGACGCCACAGAACCTAACAGTTACTGGTTTATACTTTCTAACTCATGCAGAATGGGCTGTTCACAAGAAAACCTCAGTGAAATAAATGATGTGAGTGAATTTCATGATTTGAAACTAATTACAGCGGTACCTTGTAACTCAACGTCCCCTAAACTCAAAATCTTTGAAACTCACCGCCCTTCAGCGAGAAATCGAAACCCCTTAAACGCAATGTTTATCTTAAACTCAATGTGTTTAGCTTTTTAGAAATTGATTTATTTTATTCCAAATTTAAAATGAACAGTCTCTTTGTTCAGTGCTTTGCTTGAGCGGTGCAGTAAAACGTCATCAAAGTGCTAACATGAGACGAATCTGCATTTGTCTGGAATAACAGCCAGATTTACTCTGAAAGCATCCATGTGTATCTGTGTTTAGCTGGATTTTCTTCCTGTTTCACTTTTAAACTTGTGTTATAGCTCAGGGGTTCTGAGAAATTGTAAGAATAATCTTTACCAAGAGAGTCCAAAACGCTTATCGTTAAAAAAAAAAAGCTTAATGTGACTTAATATATTAAAAGAAAGACCTAGAAACATTAAACATCTCTTAATTATTAGTGCTCATAAGCTTTCTTCACTAATTAAATTTCTCGCTTTTCTCATACAATAAGTCACGTTAAGCTTTGTGCACCAGCACACTCCATAGGAAATTATATTTGTGTTCTTTTCAGTGTATACGTGTCCAAAACAACCCAATTATTTTACATTAGCCTAAAATATATGCAGTTCCACGAGACCATGGAACACATTAACAGGTTCCCCATACATCCTTATGGAAAAAAATACCTTGAAACTCAACAGCGTTTAAACTTAACACCACTCCCAGAACCAATTGACGTTGAGTTTCAAGGTACCACTGTACTGAACTGTAGTGCAGTGAAAGGTGAGCATGTGTTTGCATTAAGTATGATATAGTTAATTTCTGAAAGACTTTATCTGAAACATAACATTTTGAGTTATATAATAAGCCAAATGTATGTTTGATGTTTATCAGAAAATATCCATCAGTACCCAAGAGCCTGGTATGTTATTTGCAGTCTTTTGATATTTACAGTTGCCATAGCAAAACCATAGCAATTCCTGAATGCTGATGCAAGTTCTCGATTATTATATGTCTAATTTTACCTGTCGTGATTAGCAGCTCCTCTGTTCACATCTGGTTCTTATTTATCATTGACATTCTTTGGGTCCTTCTGATTAGCGACAGTCAATTATACTCTCAATACATCTCATTATTGCACCATGACTAGGGTGTCACCCTTGAACTTCATCAAATTAATTAAGTTCATTAATCAGTGAGAGTGGAAGGTGGAGACAGAAGACAAACTAGAGAGGTTATATGACACTCAGCAAGAAAGACATAAATATCTCAATAGTGGCATAATTATTCAGCAGCGGTAGAAGGAGGACTTTGCAGGACAGATGGTCTCCTTCTGATGCAAATGACTTTGGAATACTAAGTGTAAAACATAAACAGTTATAGTTTTTTGTTTACAGTTTTACTTACTGCATGCTTAGATAATATTTTCCAAAACTTATACAATTAATTATTTGTTTCTTCCCTTTTCTCCCAATTTTTAGCGCGTCCAATTTTTACCCAGTTGTTTTATGCTTCCGCACTACTGGTGCTGACCCTCGCCCCTGATTGAGGAGAGCAAACTGACACGCCCCCTCCGACACGTGAGCAGTAGCCGACTGCATTTTTTCACCTGCACGAGGCGAGTTCACATGCGAATCAGCCCTGTGCACGGATAGCCACACCCTGATCAGCATTATTCCTCTACTCTGTACAGACACCATCAATCAGCCAACAGAGGTTGTAACTGCATCAGTTATGAGTTCCCTATCCGGCTCCCTACCCTGTATGAACAACAGCCAAACGTTGTTCAGCCGCCCAGCCCAGCCGGATTGCAGAGTTGAGATTCGATACAATGTATCAGAAATCCCAGCTCTGTTGTGCTAGTGTATTTCACAGCTGCGCCACCTGAGCGGCCCCTTTATTAGGATTTTACCGTCATGTTTTACACTTTGGTTACATTCATGACAGAAACGGTAGTTACTGTTATACATTCATCAGTTCACAAGTTAATGTCAAACACAGTCATGGACAACTTAGTATCTCCAATTCACCTCACCTGCATGTTTTTGGACTGTGGGAGGAAACCGGCGCTCCCGGAGGAAACCAACGCAGACACATGGAGAACATGCAAACTCTACACAGAAAAGACCCAGACCGCCCCACCTGGGGATTGAACCCAGGTCCTTTTAGCTGTGAGGCGACAGTGCTACCCACTGAGCCACCGTGCCGCCCCCCAATTAATTAAAAAAAAAAGTACATGGTCACTCACCTCATCACCCTAGTGTTGTTCTGCATCCACTCTTACCCTTTATGTATGTCAATAAATTAATATGTGATTGTGTTTACATGCAATCTAGTTATTATGTGATGATATGATTGGCTAAAGCAACGTTGATCCCAGTGCATTCAACAACAGGGTTATGAGGATTTTACAACACCTTAGTATAAATGCAGGGGCCAGTAATGACCTTTTCTATTATTGTCTTTTAGGGCTTATGTTGCCTTTGTCCAAAGGTGAGTGAGTGAGTGGGTGAGTGAGTATAGAAATAAATAAATAAATAATAAACAATTTGATGAGGGCCAAATTGTTATGGCCAGTCACATGGATTGAAGCAAAAATAGCAAGGGCAGCTCAGCTCCACCCACCAACAAGAGTCCAAAAAGGGACAAGCCATGCACTCATAGGTTGTTGGGTAGCCAATGCTCTTTGATGTAAGAGGACATGAAGGCTATGGCATCTCACTTACAGAAAACTACTGTCATGGTAATGAAGTGAATTGTCACAGCAGCCTGTGCTTTGAAGCTTTCTGTGTATGGGTGTGCGTAATCGAAGGCCAAAGTGCCCATGCTAACCTCAGTTCAGTGTTGAAAGTGCTATATATGGACGATATATAAAGAGAGAGAGAGAGAGAGAGAGAGAGAGAGAGAGAGAGAGAGAGAGAGAGAGAGAGAGATTTGAGCTAACATGCTTTTGACATTGGTTGAAATGCTTTACTCGTTCAACAGTTTTATTGTCAACCAAGTGTTTGTTCACTGAGAGCAACTAAAGTTCCATATTGGGTAATGATAATGTTAAATTGTAACATTTTCTGTTGAAGGACATAAATAATAAATGTCTTTTGTAAAAGGGCAGTTGTTTTCAAGACATCAATCAAACAAGAATAATTTCAATAGTGCCACTTTTGCCAAAATGCCACTTTTAATGATTAGTCTTAGATGCAGTCTTAGAATTATTCAACCCCCTGAATAAAATCTCTAATATGAGCAGACAGTTGCAAATCAGGTGTTGTCTGAAGCACACGTGATGCAACTAATCAGGGGCTTCATTAGTTGCATTAGGTGTGCTTAGGATTAAAGACATAAAATAACTGGACTGGACATTTGATTGTATGATAGAAATATGGCTAGTAAAGTTAAAAAATGTTAAGAGAAGAGAGGCACTGAATGTTCCTAGAGGTACAGCTAAAAGCATAGTTCATCAGTTTAAAGTTAAAAGAACATTGGCCATACTACCTGGACGTGGCAGAAAGAGGAAACTATCACCGACTGGCACCAGATTCCTGCCACCAGAGGAGACAGGTGGTCAAGAACCCTCGAGTGTTTGCAAAAGACCTGCAGCAAGATTTGGTGGCAGCAGGCACTGAGATTTCAGTTTGCACAGTAAGGCACATACTAAATGATGGTCTCCATGCCCAAAATCTGGACAGAGTGGACACACACTCAACAGCAATACATAATCTTCACCTGAGATTAACTTTTTTTTTCATTATGGATAATTAAGTGTACTGTAGATTGATGGGTATAAAATAATGATTACATCCATTAAAAATCACAACCACAACACAATAGTCACAGGGGCCATCTATAAGTTTAAAGCATATTTTATGTAGAGAAAAAAAATTTTTAACCACCATCTAACATTAAAATGTATGTTTTAAATGCCAATGCTGAATAATATACTGTAGTAGCAAGTACTCTAACAGGACTGGATGCACCTTGCTACAGAGAGCGTGAATTGCAATCCTCACGCACCTTCCAGAAAAGAAATCGAACCCATTTGCAGATATTTATTCAAGATAGAACAAAAGTCTAATGAATCGGGTTGTATGAAGTGGCTAAAAAGTCACTTACAAAAAAGGGCACAATTAAAGTAAAAAAAAAAAAAACTGCAACCTGGAATGGAGAAAATGGACAGAAAAGGGACAGTGCAGAGATGTTGCAATGTGACCATCAGTAACAAAGCCAGTTCTTGGAAAAGAGCAGGTAAGACAGGAAACTATTAGCTTTCCAAAGGTGTCTCATTTGTGAGGCCCAAACATGCTATAACATTAGGGTACCAGAAACTTTCCACCTGAAGTGAATTAACAGTTTTAAGGTGCAGGTGACTATTAATCAAGAAAGACTGACAGACCACACACAACTGAGTTCTCTAACCGCATCTGCCAGCCAAACTAGGCAGCACACATTGATAGATGACAAGTCTCCCCAACTGCTGGCCAAACTAGGCCACACAGGGGGACACGACTCCTAATGTGAAGCAGATCTTTTGATGGCTGCCAGCATGTAACAAATACATAAGAAACAAGCTGCCCAGAGTTTGACTGATCTCTCTGGTAGGTTAATTGGAGATACTAAAGTCCCTTTAGGTATGTGTGTGTGTGTGTGTGTGTGTATGTGTGTGTGTGTGAATGTGTGCTTGCCTTGTGATGGATTGCCGACCTGTCCAGGGTGTTTCTTGCCTTGCACCCAGTGAATCTGACCCACCGCGATGAAGAATAGGATAAAGCAGTGGTAAAACACACAATGAATGAATGATTATTATTATTATTATTATTATGGGTGGCACGGTGGCTCGGTGGCTAGCATTGTCGCCTCACAGCAAGAAGGTCGTGTGTTCGATTCCCAGGTGAAGCTGTGTGGAGTTTGCATGTTTTTCCCATGTTTGTGTAGATTTCCTCCCACAGTTAAAATACATGCAGTCAAGTTAATTGAAGAGTGCTCCTAGGTATGTGAGTGTGTATGTGTGAATGTGTGTGTTTTTTTTTTATATTTTCTTTATGCATTTTCTCCCCTTTTCCCCTTTTTTTAGCGTGTCAAATTGCCCCATTGCATGCTTCCTCTCCACCAATGCTGATCTCTGCTCTGATTGAGAAGAACAAAGCTAACCCACGCCCCCTCCGACACGTGGGCAGCATGCACACTTTGACGAGTGCAGTGCAACCTAGCTGCATGTACGGAGGGACACACCCTAAGAGCACTCTCTTATCATCTCTGTGCAGGCGCCATCAATCAGCCAGCAGAGGTCATAATTGCACCAGTCATGAGAGAGAGACCCTATCCGGCTTAGTCCCGCCCATATGAACAACAGGCCAATCGTTCATGTGGCCACTTAGCCTCAGCCGGCAAGGCAGAGCTGAGATTCGATACGATGTATTCAAGATCCCAGCTCTGGTTCCAGCGTGTGTTTTTACCGCTGTGCCACCTGAGCGGCGTGTGAATGTGTGTTTGCCCTGTGATGGATTGGCCACCTGTCCAGGGTGTTTCGTGTCTTGCACCCAGTGAATCTTACCCACTGCGACGCCAAATAGGATAAAGCGGTGGTAAAACACACAGTGAATGCATGATTATTATTATTATTATTATTAATATTGTTCATATTATTGTTATTAATACTCAAATAAAAAAAAATCATTTAATATGAAGTGGAATTTTATTATTTTTGTATTACATTACCGCCCTTTCCCTATTCTATTAAAATAGTCACTAATTAACATTATTTGAAAATTTAGAATTAAACCCATTTTACAGCTACATTGTTAATTACTAACCAGAAAAAAAAAATAAAAAATTAAAATATGTAGCTTTTAAGTAGACTTTCCTAAGTAATAAAGTATATGTTTGACTTTTGTATTGGCTCTAAATGACTTTAGTCATGATTGACATGAGACACAATTAAGGCAATTACAGAGCAAGGTCACTTAATTGTTTTCTCACCCTTAGTTCAATCAGAACTCCATGATTAAAGAATAAAGTGAACAGGCTTTCAACCGGCTTTCCATTGGACCCCTGTGGAGCCAGCAATCATGAAACATAGTGACCAGCATTCAGGTAGGACAGGTACACATCTCTTACACACATACAGTATGTGACCTTCTGTAGCCTGAATGACAGCATAATAATAGATAGCAATGAAAACGGCAAACTAGAACATTAACCCTAACTCATCTAAGATATTTCATATATTCTGAACAATTCAAATCATTTTATTCATTTCCTCATCTTAATTTTTGTAGCTGTATAAAACTTGTTCTCAAACAGGGGATAAAAGAAAACGTGCGGTGTGCAGAGGAGAAAAGACAGGTCTCCAGGGATCATGGCTGGGCTTTTCAATCTCAGTAAATGGCTGATGTCTAGCTTGTGTCTCAAGGATATAAATAGATTTAGAGCAAAGGAAAGGTTTTAGAACTCTGACTGAGGCATGCGTGTTGAACAGGCGGTTTCAACCTGAAGAGAAAATTATGGCTTATTTAGGATTTAACATTTATAGTCACAGCTAAAATTGGACATGCCTTTTAAAACCGAGTCTCGTGCATTTCTAAAACATTCATTATCACCTATTGTTGCATTATATCTTTTAAGCACAAGCCCAAGGTAGATAGTTAAATGGGTTAAAATATACACCGACTAGGCATAACATTATGACCACTGACAGGTGAAGTAAATAACACTGATTATCTCTTTATCACGGCACCTGTTAGTGGGTGGGATATATTAGGCAAGTGAACATTTTATCCTCAAAGTTGATGTGTTAGAAGCAGAATGAGCAAGTCTGACAAGTGCCATATTGTGATGGCTAGACAAATGGGTCAGAGCATCTCCAAAACTGCAGCTCTTGTGGGGTGTTCCCGGTCTGCAGTGGTCAGTATCTATCAAAAGTGGTCCAAGGAAGGAACAGTGGTAAACCGGTGACAGGGTCATGGGCGGCGAAGACTCATTAATGCACGTGGGGAGCCAAGGCTGGCCCGTGTGGTACCTTAAATTGAAGTTAATGCTGGTTCTGATAGAAAGGTGTCAGAATACACAGTGCATCGCAGTTTGTTGCGTATAGGGCTGCATAGCCGCAGACCAGTCAGGGTGCCCATGCTGACCCATGCACACCCTTTCATGGAAACAGTATTCCCTGATGGCTGTGGCCTCTTTCAGCAGGATAATGCCCCCTGCCACAAAGCAAAAATGATTCAGGAATGGTTTGTGAAACACAACAACCAGTTTGAGGTGTTGACTTGGCCTCCAAATTTCCCAGATCTCAATCCAATCGAGCATCTATGGGATGTGCTGGACAAACAAGTCCGATCCATGGAGGCCCCACCTCGCAACTTACAGGAGTTGAAGGATCTGCTGCTAACATCTTGGTGCCAGATACCACAGCACACCTGCAGGGGTCTAGTGGAGTCCATGCCTCAACGGGTCAGGGCTGTTTTGGCAGCAAAATGGGGACCAACACAATATTACGAAGGTGGTCATAATGTTATGCCTCATCGGAGTATATAATCATCATACCCTATGTTTTATCATACCCTATACCCTAGTCCTCATACCCAGCTGTTTTTACTCATAAAAACTCCTCATCATCAAATTACACTTTAAAAAATCTGATAAATCATTATAATTTTATTATTAACATCCCTGGTTTGGATATGAAACCAGCTCTTCAGAGTAATCATTACCAACTTGCTCAGGTACAACCAATCACCTTTCAGATCACACAACAGACTAATTAGCCCATGTCTGGCATGTATTATAGTGGGTTTGATTACTTCAGAATAAAACCAGCTTGAAGAATCTGTTACTAGTAGTGCACTGTAATACAAAAAAAAAATCACTATGGCTGGAAAGGTGCTTACAAAAGGGCTCAAAGAAGGATATTAAGAGATTTTAGTGGCTTTATCTATTCCTCTGAGCACCATTTAGAGCATTATCAAGAAGCAGAAAGTGCATGGCACCTCCAACACCTTGTTAGGATCGGGCTGTCCTTCCAAACTGAATAATCAAGCCTGGAGGATATTGATCATAGGAGCTACCAAGAAGCCAAAGGGACCTTTGATGGACCTAGACGTCTGTATGCCTGTAATTGGCATTCTGAAGATTTTACCATTACATGAGACCAAGATTTTGGTTTTTAGACTGGACTAAGACTGGATATGTTAGGAAAAAAGTACGTTGGTGGCAAGATTGTTGTGTGGATGTTTCTCCTTACCTAGGCAATTGGAGTTAAGAGGAAATTACGGCTGCCATGTACATCCAAATTATTTTAAAAAATCCCACATAATTACTGACCCACTTTTGTGCTTGGTTATAGAGAAAGTATTGGTCTAGTCTTAAGACTCGTCTTACTAGCACCATACAAACTACTAATCTATATGGCCAAACAATTTCATTTTTGATTCATCACTCCAAAGCACTGTGTCCTTGAACTGTGCAGGTCTATCCAAATTCCTTCTAACATATTCCAGTTGACTCCTCTTGTGGGCATTGGTAATTGTCACATCTCTTGATAATCATCATGCCATTTCTTGAATATTTATTGGGCAGTTGGCATTGTAACTAAAATTGCTGAAAGGTCTGCAGCCTCACACAGTACACAAGAGAAAAAGACGTGATAAAAGATGTCTCACGTTAAATGTGTACTGTGTGCATTGGTAAACAGCTCCTCTGTTATTTTTCCTATAGGGTGCAGTAAATGTAAAAAAGGGCAAGGTGTTTCTGTGCAACTTGAAATATGTCCAGACAGCACTTGTGCTATTTTTTTCTTCCTTTTCCCCTCAGGGGGACCTTACAAGGACCTGTACACACTAGCTATCTATATTATTTGCTCCACACATTGCTGATATTTTAAAGCTGCCACTGTGAAAACACAATGAATGTTACCCTCTACTTTCCGTAATCAGATAGGACATAAGAGGGTAAAGATAATGGATGGGGCTGTCAGGATTACTGCACATTTTACCATTACAACAAAGTTAAAAATAAACAAGCAAGCAATATAACAAACAGTGGTGCAAGCTGTGATGGTGTTACCTAGCTCCAGAGACCTATGACTGAACTTTGCTTCCACAGTTTGTGTGTTTTATTTATTTATTTTTACTTTCTGTCTTCTTTACCATTAGACAAATATTGCAGTTTTTAACTTGTTTTATAACTTGTACACTTAGTGGCCAAAAGTATGCTAACACGAACCACAGGCTTTTTGAACATTGTACATTAAATGTAATATGAAGAGACTAACAAAACACATAAGTAAACACTGATGCAGGTTTTCTTTACACTAAGTATATATACATTTACAAAGATACAAACAGTAGAAAAAACCTCCCTCAAAAATATATTTACGGGCCAATCAGGTGGCACAGCGGTAAAATACGCTAGCACACCAGAGCTGGGATTTCGAATACATCGTATCGAATTACAGCTTTGCCATCAGGCTGGGCTGAGAGGCAACATGAACAATGATTGGCTGTTGTTCACAGGGTGGGACAAGCCGGACCAGGGTCCCTCATAACTGGTGCAATTACGACCTCTGCTGGCTGATTCATGGCGCCTGAACTACGAATTTGCCTTGTGCAGGTGAAAAACATGCAGTCAGTACTGCACATGTGTCAGAGGGGGCGTGTGGAGGGTTGTGTCGGTAGAGGTGAAGGGTAGTGCAATCAAGGTAATTGGATACGACTGGATTAGGGGAGAAAATTGGAGGGAAAATTTAAGAAAGGTGTGCTGGAACCAAAATATGCCCACAACAAGGAGTAACAAAAATACATATATACACAATTATAAAATTCTAGGATAACAAAACTAGAACTAGACAAGCTCAACACAAGGCAAAGTAAGGCAAAAGGTGGCAGAGCAAGAGTGGTACAAGATGTGGTACAGTGCTGCACTATGTGAAACTGTGTCCGGGGGGGATTATTTGGACAGTGATGATTGGTTTCAGGTATCAGTACTTGGGTGATGGAGTGATATCGCACAGCCAAGGATGGATCCAGGTGTGTCACATGATGATTGCGAGACGTGACATCAAAAGCATTATTACTGAAAAGCATTATTGCAACCAACACCCAGCCAACCCTCTTTACAGGCTTAACAGCCTGAACCTTTCTGAAAAGATTTATAATTTTGTGCCAAATCAGCCAAGAAACAATTTGTAAGGTCAGACGATGTTGGAGATGGATGGATGGATGGATGGATGGATGGATGGATGGATGGATGGATGGATGGATGGATAGATAGATAGATAGATAGATAGATAGATAGATAGATAGATAGATAGATAGATAGATAGATAGATAGATAGATAGATAGATAAGGAAGGGATATACAGGGGAACTGCAATATACAAGTATGAAGTAAGCAATAATAATAATACGCAACAACAAATTAGAAGTTAAAGTAAAAATAAAGTCACGTCAGTGTATAAGTGGTGTAAGTTTTAGGAAAAAACAACCCTAACCAGTCCAACAACATTAGGTCTGGCTGCCTCGACTGTAAAGAGACTCATTGTAGAGTCTGATGGCGGAGGGTAAAAAAGACCTCACATGCCGCACTTTGGCACAGCGTAACTGTTTTAGCCGGTTGCACTTTTCTGTGCCTTCACTGTTGAGTGGAGGGTGTGTGCGGCATTGTCCAAGATTGTAAAAAGTTTATGAAGTGTCCTACGTTCCACAACAGTTTCCAAATAATCCAGCCTAACTCCAATGACCAAGCCAGCCTTCTTGATTCATTTATTGAGTCTCTTTGAGGCGCTGGTTGTGAGGCCATTGCCCCAGCAGACAACAGTGTAAAACACAGCTCTGTCTACAACAGACAACTGGTAGAACACTATCTACACACTCTCTCACACTAAATGTTTTGGAAAATAGGAGGAAACCAGAGTACCCACATGGACATGGGCAGGACATGCTAAACACCGCATGGACAGTAACCAGAGGTGTGAACTAAACTAAGGTTACTGGTGAGGTTACAGACTGCTGCTAACACCATGTTTAGCTTTTTACATTTTAACATATCATCTTTTGAATTTCATTATTACCTTCCAAATAACTCTACACATTATTGTTGTCTTTAGGCCACCTAACTAATTAGGAGACTCCATAATGGCCCATGCTTAGCAGACAAGATGCTAAAACTCTGGTTCATGCTTTTGTCACGTCCCATCTTGACTATTGCAACTCACTTCTCATTGGCATTCCTAACAAATCCATCCGTTCACTTCAGTATGGCCAAAATTCTGCCAGAATTCTCTTACAGGTTAGAAAATCGGACCACATCACTCCTATTCTGTATCAGTTACACTGGTGTTAGAACATCAAGTTCTTTTTAAAGAAAATTTTTGCTGCTCAGATCTTCTACTCCAGTGTCATTTGTTGAATGTGAGAAAAGCAATCCTGAAATCTTGTGCGCACTGGAAGATACTCGTTAAGAGACACAGACAGTTAGAGTGAATCTTCCAATTTATAAGGTGGATGAAGCAAGCTTATATAGTTTGTGTCTGCTTGAAAAATGTGAGCCTATGCCTAAACTTAGTTGAATTTTAATGGTGAGATAGCCTGAAGCTAAGTTAATGGTTAGGGAGCTGTGATTGGAAAAAATAAAACTTACATTTACAGCAGACGCTTTTATCCAAAGCGACTTACACAATGAGCAATTAAGGGTTAAGGGCCTTGCTCAGGGACCCAACAGTGGCAACTTGGTGGTGGCGGGGCTTGAACCGACAACCTTCTGTTTACGAGCCCAGTACCTTAACCACTGAGCTATCACTGGCCCCAAAACTTGTTTATACAGGTGCTGTGGTTAACTATTACTAGAATGTGTAATTCTATGAACACAGCGGTCAGAGTAAGATCAAGTAACCAAAAGTATATGGACACTTTCATCTTCTATCTATCAATTGGCTACCTGTCGCACAACGCATTCAGTTTAAACTCCTCCTGCTACAACACTTTGCAGGGTCTCACACCCCTTTGTTTAGCAGAACTTATACATTTATACTGCCCTGCCTGTACTCTCAGGTCCTCTGATGCTGGTCTTCTTGCCATCCCTAATTTCAGACTGGTCTCGGCAGGGGGCAGATCATTGTGTCATGGCCCATAAAGTATGGACTCTTTACCACAATCTTTCCGTTTCTGCTCCTCACTTTTATCCTTTAAAACTCAACTTAAAACATACCTGTTTCCTCAAAATTTTCATCAATTCCCTCCTGTAAACAGTTTAAGTTTTGTTGTAAAGCGACTTTGAATATGAGAAAGACGCTATATAGATGTAACATTATTATTATTATTAGTATCAAATTCAGACTCCGCTATATCTCTACTTGGACACTTTAAGCTCCAGTCTTCCGGTCTTCTCCCTCTTTTTTATCCTATTCCTTCCTCTTCAACAATAACCCTCCAAAAAGAAAATCTTCTAGATCTGGTCTTCAGCAGACCATCCTCAACTCTTGACCTTGGTGTCTCTTCACTTCACCTGTCCGACCATTACTTTGTGCACGTTTCCCTTAATTTCCCAACCTTATCTGTTTCCAAACTCTTCCTACTACTCAAAAGCTTCACTCACTGTCTCCTTCTTTCCTGATCTCTAACCACAAGCCGTAGCCTAGTGGTTAAAGTACTGGACTAGTAACAAGAAGGTCACTGGTTCAAGCCCCACCACTGCCAGGTTGCTGCTGTTGGGCCCTTGAGCAAGGCTCTTAGCCCTTAAATGCTCAGACTGTATACTGTAACTGTAATGTAAGTCGCTTTGGATAAAGGCATCTGCTAAATGCCGTAAATGTAACATCATAACTTCCTTGCCTCACCCTGATGTGCTTTCTACCCTCCCACTTAACACTGCTTTCAATACTTTCCTCTTCTTACTTTCATTGTCAGTTGACCACATTTTTCCTCTCTCTCTCTCTCTCTCTCTCTCTCTCTCTCTCTCTCTCTCTCTCTCTCTCTCTCTCTCTCTCTCTCTCTTTCTTCTCTCTCTCTCTCTCTCTCTCTCTCTCTTTCTCTCTCAAACCAGGGAAACCCTCCCATCCCACTTCTTGGCTTTTGGATGCATTGTGAAGCATATTAAGAGCAACTGAGAGAATTTGGAGGAACTCTAAACTTCATGTTGATCTCCTACTGTTCTACTCCTACTTCCCTCCTGTCCAAGTCTCATCTGATGTGACTCCTGCAAAGACATTATTTTACAAAAATAGCTTGAACAGTCTGCTACTGAGCCACACAAGTTCCATGCCATCTTTCCTTCCTTCTGAATCCTCCTCCCTCTCCCTCCACCTCCCCACAGCTGCTGACTGAGCTATATTCTTTCAGAAAAAGATTGACAAAATTAAGCAATCCCTTTCCTCGACTGTTATTACTTCTACTGATCCCTAACCCCCTAACTCACTTATGAGCTTTTCTACACTCACCTGGAAAAAAAGTTGCACTCTCATCTGGCAACCCCACAACCTGCCTGCTATATCCTATCCCATCTACAATCCTTCAAGAAATCTCACAAGGCTTTCTCCCTTATATCACACTCATCAACAACTCTGTAACATCTAGCACTAGTAGAAAGCTGTCAGTACAGCTTTTAAGAAGGCACAGGTTAACCCCCTCTTAAGAAACCCACACTAGACACCACAAGCATACACAACAGAAAACAAAGCCCTGCACAAAACTACAGAACAATATCACTTCTTTATTTTGTCCAAAATTCTTGAACAGGCAGTTTACAGTGTTATCCCTTTTTTCACAAAGAATGTCCTACATGATCAGTATTGTTAGTTTCACAGTATATCACGGTACATTTTTTTTGTACGACTGTAACTTTTTATATGTCTTTGGCTGATTCTACTGTCATAAGTACATATACTGTAGAATAATAAATATATTATATTCTTACATACATAGAATATACACCGATCAGCCATAACATTAAAACCACCTCCTTGTTTCTACACTCACTGTCCATTTTATCAGTTCCACTTACCATATAGAAGCACTTTGTAGTTCTATAATTACTGACTGTAGTCCATCAGTTTCTCTGCATGCTTTTTTAAGTCAAGTCAACTTTATTTATATAGCGCTTTTTACAATAGACATTTTTAGCCCCTTTTCATGCTGTTCTTCAATGGTCAGGACCCCCACAGGACCACTACAGAGCGGGTATTATTTAGGTGATGGATCATTGTCAGCACTGTAGTGACACTGACATGATGGTGGTGGGTTAGTGTGTGTTGTGCTGGTATGAGTGAATCAGACACAGCAGCGCTGCTGGAGAATAGTCCACCAACCAAAAATATCCAGCCAACAGCGCCCCGTTGGCAGCGTCCTGTGACCACTGATGAAGGTCTAGAAGATGACCAACTCAAACAGCAGCAATAGAAGAGCGATCGTCTCTGACTTTACATCTACAAGGTGGACCAACTAGGTGGGAGTGTCTAATAGAGTGGACAGTGAGTGGACACAATATTTAAAAACTCCAGTAGCGCTGCTGTGTCTGATCCACTCATATTAACACAACACACACTAACACACCACCATCATGTCAGTGTCACTGCAGTGCAGAGAATGATCCACCACCTAAATAATACCTGCTCTGTAGTGATCCTGTGGGCAGGGATGGACTGGCCATCGGGAGGGTCGGGAGTTTTCCCGGTGGGCCGCTCTGTATGTGGGCCGCTGAGAGAGAGTGAAAAATAAATTCTGTTTTAATATTCCTGAATAATAATCCCGAAGTGGGCATTGGCCCACCACAGTATCCTCACTGCATGTCCATTGGCCAATCACAGAAATGTCCCTCCCCCAGGATAAACCGTAATCACAACCACCGGTACAAAAGCTATGAATGAGTGCGAGATAGAGAAAGGGTCGAAAAAGCGTAAAGGAGGTGCAGAAAAAGCCCGTGATAAAAAACAGAAAAAGCTGCAAGCAAATGCAGAAAAGTGCAGGAAACTGGACAACCTGTTTGGCAGTGAAGAACTACAGCATAGCCAAAGAGCAGAAAAGGAAAAGTTAGTGTTCAGTGACTCTGCTTCGTTAGTAACGCCGTTTAAGGAGAGACTGTGGGCCCATCTCAAATGTCGCCTATGCCCTACTTAGGGTACTTCCTAACAGTACAAAACATTTCTTTTAACAGTCACTTAATGATTAATAAGTAGTTATCTAAGCTACTGTTGGATATCAGGGGCTTTAAACCAGCCGTTTTAAGGACGATTTTTGTAAAAGTTCTATGATGTCATGTCCAACATAGTGCACTATATAGGGCGGTGGATATAATTTGAGATGGTACCATTAGTCTCTGCTCTTCAGAAAAAGTAAACACTATCTTGTCCTCTATAATACAGAAAGGAAAATGCAGTTGTTCAGGACATGTTTTAGAGTGATTATGTGTATAGCTCACATGGTTAATTTCCCTTGTCAACATATAAAGTATTTATTTCTTTGCTCATCGGAGCAATGCACTAATTTGGAACAAACGTGAATCACGTGTGAATAAAAGTGCGAAAAAAGCATATTTACCAGTGTTAAAGGTTTAATGAAAGAAAGGTTTAGGATGGGGAAATCCAATAGAACCATTTAAGAAATTTTATTTATTTATGTGTGTGATAGATGGATAGAACTATTAATCCCAAAGGAAAGTGTTGGAAATATATACAGTATATTTGTTTGTAGTTATTTTTTTATTATTAAAATTTTTTATTATAGTGAGTTATTAACTTTAGTGGTAAGATGAAAACTATTAATATCAATCATCTAACATTTGATTAGGGGTGATATGTGTGGCGCGATGTGCTTGTAGTGGGCTGGTCAAGAAAAAAGTCCAGGGCTGAATTTTGTTCCCAGTCCAGCCCTGCCTGTGGGGGTCTTGACCATTGAAGAACAGCATGAAAAGGGGCTAAAAAAGCATGCAGAGAAACTGATGGACTACAGTCAGTAATTGTAGAACTACAAAGTGCTTCTAAATGGTAAGTGGTTTTAATGTTATGGCTGACCAATGTATAAGTTTTAATTTCACCATGTACATAATGAAGGTTTTGAGTACTATAAGCTTTGCTTGGCCCCACAAAATGACACAATATATGATGGAATCAGTACGTGTTAAACAGTTGCAATAAATACAAATTTTTATTGTTTATTTAATATTTAAGTATTGTACAATTACACTTATCTCTCGCTTTAATTAATAAAACGATGTTTGCAAATTTCACTGTACAACTTCACCACAGGTCTGTTGTAGAACAGTAGATGACTTTATTTATCTCTCCACTTCCAGTTTGCTTATAACGTTGGTTTAGCAACTGACCTGAAGTCACCCCGTAAGACAAACCGTAGAGTAAATAGTGTTTTAGTCTGTTCTAAACTGTCAACATAGCTCATTTCTTTGCCAGGTTCTTTTGAGGAAGCCTCTCTTATCTGTTAACACTATTATGCTAACGCGACCTGGCTAACTCGTAAGCTGTATTTAAATCGCACAGCGCTCCATAGCATTTTTAGCGGCGAACAATATTATATGATTTGCATCCTATTAAAGCTTACAGCTGGTGTATAAACTATGCTATGTCCATACGTTATGAGAAATCAAAGACGGTATACCGAATTTACTGTCATACCACCCAGCACTAATCAGTATCAGTCTGGCTTTAAGGCAACACAGTTTAATGTCCATTCATCAGTTCATCATATTTATCAGTTAAATGTCAAAATGTAATGTCAAGAACAGTCTTGGACAATTTAGTATCTCCAATTCACCACACTTGCATGTCTTTGGACTGCGGGAGAAAACCGGAACTCCCGGAGGAAACCCACACAGAAAGGACCCGGACCGCCCCACCTAGGGATCGAACCCTTCTTGCTGTGAGGCGACAGTGCTACCCACTGAGCCACCGTGCTGCCCCCTCTACACCAAACTTATTAAATAATGTCTTTCTGGATCTTAGACAGTCATGCTGAAACTGTTGCCACAAAGTTAGTAGCATATAATGTATTATATAAAACTGATTTTGTGTACTCTTAATATTAACAATTATTAAGGTTGTCTACATACTTTTGGCCAACAAGGCGACCTCTTTTTTTCTCACACTGAGTGAAACTGAAATACTCATACATTACTACAGAAGGCCTCTGGCAACCTATTTCTGCAGTTTTCACACCTAGTTTTTAAAATGATAGAGTATTAATCTTGACTGGCGTTTTATAGTAAGACAGTATGTACCAAAGTGAAAAAGAAAGAACGTTAAAATAGAATGGACAAATCACAAACAGTGAGATTTGTTCCTGATCTAATTTAGCAATGAACATCTGAATATTATCTCATCCCATATACCGATAAGAACACAAGAAAACATGTATGACATTTAACTTTTTTTTCTTTAATTCACAGGTCAGGCATTTCTGTTTCTCTCTCTCTCTCTCTCTCTATTTACTGCTAATGTCTGCCAAGAATCTGTGGAAGCTGAGCCGTGAAATAAGGTAGACGTGTTTGTTCATCCACTCCCTCATCCAGCACCTTCACCCTGTACTGTCCCCACCTCACTTCATTTACCAACAGTCACTTCATGCTCTGAGTGCATCTCTGCTGCAAGAAGCCCTAAACAGGTCAAAACAGAACTGCACAAAGGGTATGAAAAGATCCAGTACTGTAAACGTACAAGTCTATTTATTGTTCTCTCAACAAGCAGCCTGGTAGCCTAGCTGTTGCTGAGGACCTGGATTTAATCCCCACTTTCAATCAGTCTGTAATGATTTTCACACATGTCAGGGTGGCCACTCTGCTTTCCTACCACTTCCTGGACACATTTAGAAGGTGAATAGCTGCGGTTATTGTCCCTAGGTTTGTGTGAGTGAGTGAATATGTGAGTGTATGTTGCCCTGAAATGAATTGGTACCCTGTGTATTCCTACCTTGCTTTCAGTTTTTTCCAATTGACACTGGATCTGTGATCAGGATAAAGTAATGAATAAATGAATGCTGTCTCAACACTATTGGGTCTGTATATGGGTTAATATGAAAAATTAACATCTTCACCTACACGGAAATGTAATACATGACGTACACCAATCGGGCATAACATTATGACCACCTCCATGTTTCTACACTCACTGTCCATTTTATCAGCTCCACTTCCCATACAGAAGCACTTTGTAGTTCTACAATTACTGACTGTAGTCCATCTGTTTCTCTACATACTGTTTTTTTTTTTGTATTATTTGGTATTATTTAGGTGGTGGATCATTCTCAGCACTGCAGTGACACTGACATGGTGGTGGTGTGTTAGTGTGTGTTGTGCTGGTATGAGTGGATAAGACAGCAATGGTAATGGAGTTTTTAAACACATCACTGTTGCTGCTGGACTGAGAATGGTCCACCAACCAAAAATATATCCAGCCAACAGCGCCCTGTGGGCAGCGTCCTGTGACCACTAATGAAGGTCTAGAAGATGACCAACTCAAACAGCAGCAATAGATGAGCAATCGTCTCTGACTTTACATCTACAAGGTGGACCAACTAGGTAGGAGTGTCTAATAGAGTGGACAGTGAGTGGACACTGTATTTAAAAACTCCAGCAGCACTGCTGTGTCTGATCAACTCCAGTCATTGTCACTCCAGTGCTGAGAATGATCCACCACCTAAATAATACCTGCTCTGTGGTGGTCCTGTGGGGGTCCTGACCATTGAAGAACAGGGTGAAAGCAGGCTAAAAAAGTATGTAGAGGAACAGATGGACTACAGTCAGTAATTGTAGAACTACAAAGTGCTTCTATATGGTAGGTGGAGCTGATAAAATGGACAGTGTGTGTAGAAACAAGGAGGTGGTTTTAATGTTATGGCTGATCAGTGTATGTCAGTATATGAAATTGTTCCAATGTCTAATAGGTTTAATATATAGTTTGCACAAATATGGGCATGTTATGTATAATAATGTTATATGTGTACATATATTACATTTGCGTATGGGCAACATCGTGTTCCATTTTTGTTTTCCTTAGATGATGTGTCAAGTTACCAAGTTTTTAACTTTTTAGTTTCAGTTTAGTGGTATGTCATTCCACACCAGTGGCTGAACAGAATCAAAACAGGAGAAGCTAGATGAACTATAACACAAACTGAGTGACTTAAATGAAAACAAAGACAAAAACTGGGTGTAAAAATTTTTTTTTCTTTATTACTGACTTAAGATCCTTGGTTAGGTCTCTTGCAATCCTGTTCATTATCTAACATCTCAGGTGTGGGGTTACAGCTGGTGCCTCTGACAGGAGGTGCTCGCCACCATGTGACACATGGTTTTTAAAATAGGATGTCAGTAAGTTCACGGCCAGCTGTCCGCACATCTCGCCATGTAGTGTTTAGCTCACAAGAAGAGGAACTCAAGCCTCCACATCGCGGTCACCTGAAGTCAATCTCTTCCAAAAGCTGTACTCTAGTTGCACTGTCCTTACAGGTGCACTGTCTGCTCACCCATCATTCTCATTCGCACTCATTCAGCTCAGGGTCAGGATGACACACACACTTTACCAACCCGGCCTGACTGGAATATAAAATAATTCAAGTACAGTCTGGCAAAAACCAATTTGTTCTCAGGCACTTTATATATACAGTATATATATATATATATATATATATATATATATATATATATATATATATACAGTTGGGAAAATAAGTATTTGATCCCCTGCTGATTTTGTAAGTTTACCCCCTTACAAAGACTTGAACAGTCTGTAATTTTTATGGAAGGTTTATTTTAACAGAGAGAGACAGAATATCAACAAAAAATCCAGAAAAAAAACATTAAATAAAAGTTATAAATTAATTTGTATTTAATTAAGGGAAATAAGTATTTGATTCCCTACCAACCAGCAAGAATTCTGACCCCCACAGACCGGTTATGTGCACAAAAGGCACACAAATTAGTCCTGTCCCTGTATGAAAGACACCTGTAACAGAATCAGTTTCTTCCATTCAAATCTCTCGACCACCATGGGCAAGACCAAAGAGCTATCAAAGGACGTCAGGGACAAGATTGTAGACCTGCACAAGGCTGGAATGGGCTACAAGACCATCAGCAAGAAGCTTGGTGAGAAAGAGACCACTGTTGGTGCGATCATTCGAAAATGGAAGAAATACAAGCTCACAGTCAATCACCCTCACTCTGGAGCTCCATGCAAGATCTCACCTGGTGGGGTAAGAATGATTCTGAGAAAGGTGAGGTCAGTCCAGAATTACACGGGAGGAGCTTGTCAATGATCTCAAGGGAGCTGGGAGCACAGTCACCAAGAAAACCATTAGTAACACACTTCGCCGTAATGGATTAAGATCCTGCAGTGCCCGCAAAGTCCCTCTGTTCAAGAAGGCTCATGTACAGGCCCGTCTGAAGTTTGCCAATGAACACCTGAATGATTCAGAGAAAGCTTGGGAGAATGTGATTTGGTCAGATGAGACCAAAATTGAGCTCTTTGGCAGAATTACACAGGAGGAGCTTTTCAATTATCTCAAGGGAGCTGGGAGCAGAGAAATGCTGAATATGACCCCAAGAACACGAACACCATCCCCACTGGGCATTTATCTGCCTCCAAACACGGCGAGTGGAGTCAACGTGTTTCGCGAATTTCAGTTCATAATCCGAAATTTGTTTGTATGTTAAGTTTAAAAAGATCGTTCGTAACTCGAAATGTTCATATGGTAAACCATTCGTAACTCAAGGGTCTACTGTATATAAAAAATTACAAGGGGTATATAAAAATGTTTGTATATACAAAAATACTAATTACAAAAGAAAAGTCTTTGAAAAGCAGAAGACATATATTGCACTGTTTTATAAAGTGAACTGTACATTGTACATTGACAAGTATTGCACATGATTAGAAAAAGTATTGCACATGGAATAGTACTGAGGATGACAAGTATTGCACATAGATCAAAAAAATTGATTGTACATTGTTAAGGTTTAATTAAAATTAAAATTAGTGCAAATACAAAACCATATGAGTTTTTGTGATGGTATGAACACTGACAGTTTTGTTCTAGTTTTTAAAGAGATCCAGGATGACGAGTTATTGGCGTTTTAAGCGTACTTTTTTCAATATTAGTCAGCACATTTACATATCACATATATTTTCCAGCAATTTCTACTAACAGCTTCACTTACATCCCACCCACTGCATGCATATATCTGCATAATTCAACCAATAGCAAATTAGTATATTCATCAACCAATCACAGCATCACTTTAACATGCAATCAATTCTAAATCAATCATACAACATAATCAGTGCAATTATGCATGAATATTACACTGACAATTTTATTTTAAAATATTAGAGTAGGAAAAATTCCAGAAAACTAAATTATCTGTTGTATTTATCTTATGACCAGCAGAAGTGAGTAAAACTGAGCCCTTGTCATACAGTCTTTTTATTATTATTTTTTTTTTAACAAGCTAGTTAACTACAGTCTTATTCTGCACCTGCTACAACAGTGTGGCTTTGTAGACACTGAGTGTGTATGCTTGACTGGCCTGTCTACAGTCCAGATATGTCTGTTATTGAAAATCCATGGTGCATCATGAAGTGAGAATTAGGCGATTGTAACAACAGACTGTTAAGCAGCTGTCTCGTATCAAGGCAGAATGGAGGAAAATTTACCTTACAAAACTGCAGTAAGTGTCTTCAGTTCCCAAACCGTCAAAAAGTCTCATGAATAGGAAAACTGATGGAACGCAGTGCTAAACATGTCTCTGTCTTAACTATTGTTGAGTGTGTTTCAGGCATCAAATTGTAAATGTGTTCATATTTACATATTACAATAAAATGTAATGTTATCTCTTAACTTAATTTACATTCCCATATCAGAATTGCAGACAGTTTGAACCTAAGATATTTTATGTTTTGTCTGCTCAACTTCATTTCATTTGTTAATATACCTCCATTCCTGCATTTTAGGCCTGCAACACATTCCAAAAACAGTTGGGACAAGGGCAGTTTAGGGCTAGTAATGAGGTGAAAAAACGAAATAGTTATGTCATTTCAAACAGGTAATGTCAACAGGTGATTGTAATCATGGTTTGGTACAAAAGAGTCTTTGATGAGCAATCTGAATGCCCATGATCTTTGTATAGAGAATGTGTGGAGAACTTTGAAATGAAAAATGCGACAACAACGACCCTGTACCATTGCACATCTTAAGACGTGTTTGCAGGAAGAATGGGACAAAATAAAACCTGAATAAAACCTAAAACATTAAAGCTCCAGTACTTAAATCCCCCCATCGCGACCCTAATTGGATAAATGGTTAAAAAAGTGAGTGAAGGCCGCTCAGGTGGCGCAGCGGTTAAAACACACGCTGGAACCAGAGCTGGGATCTTGAATACATCGTATCGAGTCTCAGCTCTGCCTGCCGGCTGGGCTGAGTGGCCACATGAACAACAATTGGCCTGTTGTTCAGATAGGGGTGGGATATTAAAAAGCTGGATAGGGACTCTCTCATAACTAATGCAATTACGATCTCCGCTGGCTAATTGATGGGGAAAGAGTGCTGTCAGGGTGTGACTCTCCGTACACAGTGCTGAGCTGCAATGCACTCGTCAAAGTGTAGGTGACAAGATGCATACGGCTGCTGCCCACGTGTCGGAGGGGGCGTGGGTTAGCTTCGTTCTCCTCAATCACAGCAGGGATCAGCATTAATGGAGAGGATGACTCAATCAGAGCATGACTCAATCGGGCAATTAAACACGCTAAAAAGGAGAAAAAGGGGAGAAAAATGCATAAACAAAATATTAAAAAAGAAAGTGAGTGAATGAGATTCTTCTTATTATTGTATGTTACTAAATGTCAAACTTTTTTTGAAACGAATACAATGACAGTATCCTCATGTGGACCTCCCTTTTAGACATACAGAACTCACACAGCATTATAGACATTCAGCATGAAAAGTATTAGTATTAAACTAAACCGTACCTGTGGAACTGTGTAATTTGTTGCCTCAGAAGCACAGCAATAAAAGGTGTGTATTTTGATAAAGTAAATGCGGCGTGTGCTCTGTGTGTGACGCACCTCATCATTAGCGGGGTGCAAAGCCCAGTGGAACTTGTTAAAAGACGGGGGAGCATCTGTAAATAAGCTTAATTGGGTGGACGCGACAGAGCGTAGACAATGTTCCCGCTGACAAGAGATACGAGCTATAACATGTCACCCTCCATTGTTTTTCGTTAGGTTCACAGCGCAGAGAGCAAAAGAGAGAGAGAGCAATGAGGATTGAAGAAAGGAGGAATTGTAGGAAAGGCTCTAGGCGCTGAGACACAATCTGAAGATCTTGACATTGTTCACTCACTGAGTACTTTATTGGATACACCTATCTGGTGTGTACATTTATTGATTATTTTAAGCTACTTTAGTAATACAAATGGGTATGCAATTACTGACTGTAGCCCATCTGTTGGCCTTTAAACTTTGTCAATGCCTTGTACTTCATTCATTAACTAAAAGCAGCCCCATTAGACCTACACGGACCAAATGTTATTTGGGTGGTAGACCATTCTCAGCACTGCACTAACATTAAAATAGTACAAACAAAAATTTATTTTATGAGTACAGCAGGTACAGCAGTGTTCTTGGGAATTGTTAAACACTTCAATTCAACACTGGAAGGAGAATAGCGCTCTAAAAAATATAAAATCAACACTGTCTGCAATTAGAATTAGTGCCTTTAGTTTCTAACTTTACCCCTACACTAAGTGCTAACAGGATATATGTTTCTAATAAAGAACCTAGTTTCAAAATCAATGCTGCACCTAATACATGTACCTGAACACATACTACCATATCATTACCATGTAAGTGTGGTTGCAGTGCTGAAAGACACATCATGTGGCCTGTGGGGGTCCTATTGGGCTATGTTTTGTTTGATAAATGGAGTACGAGAGGGGAGAGGGTGACAAAGTGTACTGAGCAACCCACACATTTATCTCTGTGGTAGGTGTAGCTTAGAGCGTACTACATTGGCGCACCTTATTAAGTACTTTGTGAATGTGTGTGGTAAATGTGTTCATTTGCATATTTATATCAGGCCTGAGCCATGAAGACATGGAGTTTAAAATAGATTAAAATGCCTTTATTTGTCATTTATACATATACAGCTGTACAGTACAACGAAATTCTTTCTTTGCATATCTCAGCTTTGAAAGCTGGGGTCAGTTCGCAGGGTCACTCATTGGACAGCGCCCCTGGAGCAGAGAGGGTTAAGGGTCTTGCTTAAGGGCCTAACAGTGGAAGCATGGCAGAGCCAGGATTCAAACACTTAGCCTTCAGATTGATATCCCAAAGCTCTACCCACCAGGATACCACTGTCTATATGTGCATTGCACATTACAAGACATACGAAAATACTCATCCATGTTTTGATACAGTTACTGTGTGTCCACAGTGTGTCCACAGTAACTGAGTTTTCCAAACCGAGACGTGTTTTTAGAGTTCAACATCTTGGACATGTTGACTAACCGTTTGCTGTAGGATTGCTAAGACCTCCTCATATTGCAAATTAACTTCTCTGGGCTGGGAGACATCTAGGATGGACCATCACACAGTGGAAATGTGTACTGTGGTCAGATGAATCAGCATTCCAGGTATTTTTTGGAAAAAAATGGACGACATGTGCTCCAGACCAAAGACGAAAAGGACCATCCAGACTGTTATCAGCAACAAGTCCAAAAGCCAGGATCTGTCATGGTATGGGACTGTGTCAGTGCCCTTGACAAAGGTAATTTACACTTCCTTGATGGCAGCGTTATGGCAGAAAAGTACATTGAGATCTTAGAGCAACATATGCTACCTTCAAGACGTCATTTTTTCCAAGGATGCCCATGCATTTTTCAACAAGACAATGCAAAATGAAAATACTGGTCCGTGTTTTGACAATGGCCCCTATGCATCCACAGAATTGATTGTGAGTTTTCCTATCTCAGTTACCTGAGCAGTGTTTTAGCTGCTTTAGACTTCAACATCTTGGACATGTTGACTACTGTAGGATTGCTAGGATCGCCTCATATTGCAAATTAACCAGTGAACGAGAGGCACTTGAACGCTCTGCAAATTAAAAATGTTAAATCCCTAAATACACACCTTAAAGTTTGAATTTCACAGCAAATTGCACATGGAAAATGGCTCATTTCATGGTCCGTGATGCAATTTTCTAGGCTGTGAATAAGGTAGGGCCTTAGCTATAACCTTTATGTCCTTTAACATCAATTAGTCTTGAGTGGTCAACACCTTGCTGTGTTAATTCGTTGCCATTGTCAGTAGGAACTCAACACAGGTGCTCATGTGTAGCTGTCCTTACTACCACCTGTATCTGCTGCATCCCATATGTGTACTATGAGTGACTACTATCAGCCCAACATTTAATACATCTTTGACTGTGACATGCATAATTGTTCCTAAATAGATATTAAATAAACTAAAAAAACAAATAGCCATTCACATTTTTGGCAGGTGGTCATATTGTTTTGGCCTGATTTGTCGCATTCCATTACTGCAGATGTGAATACGTTTCAGAAAAGTAATATGCAACTACAGTGTCCTCATTTATTTCCATCACACTACCTCTGACTGTATCGAACCAGGCAGGAATGTCCTGCTCTTAAATACCCACCAGAGTGACATTAGCTATGCCATTCTGTCTCATCACTCACTTTAAATTCTACCAGTGTACAGGTCTATCAGTGCACAAAAACGATCCACTATCAGCAGTTTAGCTTATAAGCCGCTGTAAAGAAATACTATCAGTACTAACCAAATTGATAGGGCAATTACTTCCAAAACCAAGCCCATTAGTGAGGAAAGGGGAAAAAGAGAAAAAAAAAGGTGTCAAGAGTAAATAAAAGCCATGGTTTAAATACATTATGATGTTACTACTTCCATTAGTAAGTTATTTTTGTTAATATGTTATTTTCCTGCATTTTTGCAGTTTAGTCTTAGTTATTAATTTGATATATTAAGAATATTCTTAATTCTGGGCGCCCAGGTGGTGCAGCAGGAATATACCGCTAGCACACCAGCGCGAGATTCTGAACTCCTTGGTTAAAAACTCGGCGTTGCCACCAGTCGGCTGGGCGCCATCTAGCAGGCATAATAACTGGCCATTGGCCATCGTATCTGCTAGGGTGGAATGACCAGACTATGTGCGGGTGGGATCTTCATATGCTGTGTAAGGACCCTGATTGGCAGAAGAGACGCCTATGCAGAATGCAGGGGCAAGAAGAGGAGGGCTGTGTACGTATGCAATCGGGTATCCCTCAGCAGCGGAAGACAAATTTTACACACAGTTAAAAGTCTAAGTTGTTTCCAAGCATGACTTATAAAGTTAGTTGTGAATTAGACTTGTATATGCATTGAAACTATCATCATCATACATTTCCAGTACTTATGCATCATATTCTAAAGACATTATCTGTATTTTAACCCAATGTAACTATACCCAGTCAATTTTTTACACAGGAATATATGCTGAATTGTTAAAGTACTAAAAATTCAGTCATACATCATTACCTACTTACACTGATCAGCCATAACATTAAAACCACCTCCTTATTTCTACACTCACTGTCCATTTTATCAGCTACACTTACTATATAGAAGCACTTTGTAGTTCTACAATTACTGACTGTAGTCCATCTGTTTCTCTGCATGCTTTGTTAGCCCCCTTTCATGTTGTTCTTCAGTGGTCAGGACCCCCACAGGACCACTACAGAGTAGGTATTATTTTCTCAGCACTGCAGTGACACTGACATGGTGGTAATGTGTTAGTGTGTGTTGTGCTGGTATGAGTGGATAAGACACAGCAGCGCTGATGCAGTTTTTAAACACCTCACTGTCACTGCTGGACTGAGAATAGTCAACCAACCAAAAACATCCAGCCAACAGCGCCCCGTGGGCAGCGTCCTGTGACTATTAATGAAGGTCTAGAAGATGACCAACTCAATCAGCAGTAACAGATGAGCGATCGTCTCTGACTTTACATCTACCTATGTACCGATGTCTGTTAGGATTATAGCAACGTGACGGTACCACAACAAAACACAGCTCTGTAGTGGTCCTGACCATTGAAGAACAGGGTGAAAACAGGCTAAAAAGATATGTAGAGAAACATATGGACTACAGTCAGTAATTGTAGAACTACAAAGTGCTTATATATGGTAAGTGGAGCTGATAAAATGGACAGTGTGTGTGGAAACCAGGAGGTGGTTTTAATGTTATGGCTGATCGGTGTATACTGGATTGTTAGAAGACTAACAATTAAATTTTGCAACATTCAGTCATACATCATTACCTACTTATAGTTTCCTTATTGCAGAATAGCTAAAACATTAAGACTGCCCTCAAAATGTGCATAGCTAGGATTATCTCATAACAATTTTTTCATTTTATTGCCAGGGATTAATTAAATGTTGGGCTGATGGCAGTTACTTGTGTTGACTGCAGCAAATATGGGCAGTTATAAAAACCTGAGTGACTTTGTTATGGCCAGATGATTGAGTTAAAGTATCTCTAAAACAGCAAGGAGTGCTCACAGGCAGCTGTGGTGAGCACTCACCGACAGTGGTCTGAAGACTTAGCAATTTACGTCAGGAGTCAGAAGCACCTTATTACTTTTACCTTTAAAAGTACATCTATTTTTTCATGCCTCCTTTGATGACCAGGGCCTTTCCATGATGCTTTAACCTTCGTACTTTACTGACAGTATGGTGTTCATATATTAAAACATTCTTTATCCAAACATGAGGAGCCAATTTACAGCCAAAGAGTTTTATCTGAATTAAGATTTAGATTTAGATCAGTTGCATGTAACTGTTGATGTTGTTGATGTTACTCTTTCTGAGCAACTGTTGGCTTGTCTTGCCTTCCTAATTGTTATTCTTAGTGGACAATTTGATATCTTGTCTGGTGCACCTGTCCTTGGACAATATGTAGTTCTATTAAACTTTCTCTTGCAGTTTATTGAACTCATTGTGCTTACAAGTGTTGTTTACATGTGCAGTGGATATTTACACATAAAAAAGTGACTAAATACACTCACCAAGCACTGTGTAATGTTCACCTAACAGGTACTGTATGCACATTTATTGATTTTGTAAGCTAAGCCTACTGTACAGATAAACTTTGTGGGTGTACAATTAATTACTGTAGCATATTTGTTACCCCCAAACCCAATTTATTGATAAAAAGGAATTCCCCATAGAACCCCCAATGATCTAATGATATTTGGGTGGTAGACCAATCCTAGCACTGCAATGACTAACATGTTCATGGAATGGTAGTTTGTGCTGTACATCTGTAAGTTTACCAGGTGCTTCAAATTCCAACCTCAGTTTCAATGTTGGAATAAGAACAGTGCTTTGACCAAAAATATAAAGCCAACAGCATTATGTGATCAGTTAATATCCACTAGTGGTGGGCGGATCGACCCAAATATCAATATTATTGATACCAACGTTGGTATTGGTATCGGATCGATACTAGTGCTATGGGATCGATACTTTAGTTTTACTTTTTCTCCGCTACATTCAGTACATTTCGTCAGAAAGTAAAGACCATGTGTGTACAGACTCGCTCCTCTCACATTTTACATGCTCCTGCTCTGCTGCTGTGTTTTGTTGTGGTACCGTCACGTTGTTATAATCCTAACAGACATCGGTACATAGGTAGGCATTGGAAGATTGTACGTTTTTGAATATTTTGCTTTGCAGATACAGATACATTGAATAGGGTCAATTTTATGGAAATAATAATAATACGTAAAGTACGGACGCACCTTATTCACTTTGAGTAAGTGAATCGGATAATGCATAGTAAGGCTCTTTCCGTGTGTTTTGGTGAATGAGAGCTCTTTTCTTTTGACTTTGTGCTTATAAATGTAAACAGAATGGCACTGATTTTTTTTATTTTAAATTAACAAGGACATATATATTCGGTCACTATTAAAAATTTACCAATTTTTTCACCCAGCAAACACAACTATGTGGTATGAGTTAGCCGTTTTGTGGTAATACGACATGATGGTAACGAAAGAAAAGCACATAGAAACAACAAATCGGACCGCTTTAAACACCTGAATTTATTTACAACCCTACTAAGAGCAGCTACTTACAAACATGTATGTATTACAAAAATACACATAAAGGTCATGAAAATTCATTCAGATTTAGCAATTTGATTATGCATCTACCTTAATTGTTAAAAAGTATCGGTACTGGTATCGGTGGATCGGATCGATACCAAATTTTGCAATATCGCACACCACTAATATCCACCAGATTATATGAAGATTAACAGACACAGTAAAATGTGTGCAGGATCAAATAAATCAACTCAAGTTGAACTGTACACCTACAGCAAGTGCTAAAATGGTATGTGTTCATAATTGAGAGGTCAGTAAGTTTGAACAGCATTCAAAAATCCTGCAAAAATAATAAATGAAAGTTTATGGAGGTTAAACAAGTTTAACAGCAACAGATGTGCTACAGTCAGTAAAAAAAAAAAACATACATTCTTAGTTCTTGACTTTAGAAAACAGCATCCATGTCTCAAAGGGCAAACTAATAGATGATGCAATGACCTACCATATAATCATCAGGCATCTCAAAATCTACAATGTTTTAGCCCTGTGCACAATTATTACATGCATAACCATTAACCCCTTACATTCATTCATTTAGTCATTCATTTAGTCATTCATTTATTTATTCATTTAGTCATTCATTTAGTCATTCATTCATTCATTTATACTTTCATCCATTCATTCATCTGTTTTACCACTGTTTTATTTTATTCAGGGTGGTGGTGGGTCTGATTCACTGGACAAAAGGCAGGAAATACCCAGGACAAGTCGCCTATCCATCACAGGACAAACACACACACACACACACACACACACACACACACACACATAAACATATACCTAGTGGGAATTCAGTATCTCCAATCAGCCTGACTGCAGGTCTTGGACTGTGACAGAAAAAAGAAAGAACCCAGAAGAAACCTACACAGACACGGGAAGGACATGCAAACTCCATACAGAAAAGACCTGGACTGCTCCACCTAGGAATCAAACCCAGGACCTTCTGCCATAATATGCCATAATATGCCATATTATTATTTTTATTAGTGTATTATTATTATTTCCACAGCAATTAGCAATTTGTGCCAGTGTTTTCAACCTCATACCTTAGCCTTTGTTTAATGAGTCAACTCAACAATTGCTCTATGTATATTCAGCTATATTATGTAGAACTGTGTTTTTATTTATTCATTATTAATGAATTTCTTTTTTATGTAGGAAAAATTATCTTGTTTTTACATTAAATATAATTTCAGTGTCAAAACAGTTTGGTGTAACAGTTAAATGCTAAATGAAACGGCTGCACTACACCACGTCTGCTCACTCACTATGCCATGCTCCTCAGTTATCTAATTAGATGATGAGCCTGTTTCCTTCTCAACTTGCAGATTTGATTATAATAATAAATAATAATACATTTTATTTATATAGCGCTTTTCAAGATACTCAAAGACGCTTTACATAAGACAAATAATCAAAACAAATACGTACATACACCATACAAATCAAATCATAGTACAAAATCAAAATAGTACATCAACATCAAGAATAATTAAGATAAAAACAAAGAGAGCAGCATAAGACAGTTCATTAAAAATTAGCTAAATTATGAGAGAGAACAACAAATATAGAACAATTTCTTAAAATTAGACAGAAACAGGACAGATTTACATGCAATCAGGAAACTGAAAACTTTACAAGTTTTAGGATCTAGGACTTCACATTTCTGTCGTGATCTAAGTATAAAAACTATTAAAAAGAATAGCAAAAATAAAAGCATTTATTTCGTGTTGTTACAAGTTAAATGCCATATTGAATAGATGAGTTTTGAGAAGTGACTTGAATTTGGACAGGTCAGGACAATCTCGTAGGTGTTTGGGGAGAGCATTCCATAAAGATGGAGCAGCTATGGAAAAGGCCCTGTCACCCCAGGTCCGGTGCTTGGTCCTAGAGGGTATGGACAGTAGGTTAGCCTCAGAAGAGCGAAGGCTACGGGAGGGAATGTGCTGATGGAGCAGGTCGGTGAGGTAGGATGGGGCCTGATTATGGAGATCTTTGTGAGTGAATAGAAGAATTTTGAATTGAATGCGTTGAGCAACGGGAAGCCAATGGAGTTTTTGTAGAACAGGTGTAATATGATCACGGGAGCGAGTATGAGTAAGGAGGCGAGCAGCTGAATTCTGGATATACTGAAGTTTTTTTAGGATTTTGTTAGATGTACCATAAAGGATACTATTGCAATAATCAATTCTGGATGTAATAAAAGCATGAATCAAGGTTTCGGCGGCAGAAAAGGAGAGTGATGGACGTAGACGTGCTATGTTTTTTAGATGAAAGAAAGCAGTTTTGGTGATGTGATTTACATGGCGGTCAAAAGAGAGGTTGCTATCAAAAATTACACCAAGATTTCGGATGTTAGAAGACGGAGACAAAGTGTCATTATCAATGGTAATTTGAAAATTTTTTGTGGTTTTTGCCAGGGTTGTAGGACCTACGATGATCATATCTGATTTTTCACAGTTTAATTTGAGGAAATTAGCTTTCATCCACAATTTCATTTCAGTGATGCAATTTGTCAGAGTGGAGTGAAGTTCAGTATTAATGGATTTGGAGGAGATGTAAAGCTGAATATCATCAGCATAGCAGTGGAAATGTAAACCATGCCGACGTATGATGTCACCAAGGGGGAGCATATAAAGAATAAACAAAAGGGGACCTAACACTGAGCCTTGGGGAACGCCTTGGGACAGTGGAGCAATGGCAGAACTACAATTGTTGATATTAACAAACTGTTGTCTGTTTACGAGATATGACCTTAACCACAAAAGGGCAGTACCAGTGATGTTGACAGAGGATTCAAGGCGGGACAGAAGAATGGAGTGATTAATGGTGTCAAAAGCTGCAGTAAGATCAAGGAGGACGAGAATATTAATTTGTCCAGAGTCTGAGGAAAGAAGAAGGTCATTTGTGACTTTGAGGAGGGCTGACTCAGTGCTGTGCTGGGGGCGGAAACCAGACTGAAATGATTCAAATAGATTATTGGAATTTAGGTGATCTTTGAGCTGTGAGGCAACAACACGTTCCAGTATTTTCGACAGAAATGGAAGATTGGAAATGGGCCGAAAGTTACTCATAATGTTAGAGTCAAGTCCAGGTTTTTTAAGTATGGGAGTAACAGCAGCCAATTTGAGTGATTGAGGGACTGAGCCAGAACTAAGAGAGGAATTGATTATCTCTGTGATAAGTGATGAGATAACTGGAAAACAACCCTTAACAAGTTTAGATGGAGCAGGATCCAAAACACAAGTGGAGCTTCGCATCCCTGTTAAGATCTCAGATAGGTCCAAATGAGACACAGGTGAGAACTGAGACAGAGGCTGGGTAATAAATTGAGGTGAGATAGGCGGAGAAACAGAGATGACAGGGGAAACTGTCAGAAAATTGTGGATATTCTCAACTTTTGTTTGAAAAAATGAGAGGTAAGAGTTACACTTGTCAACTGTAAAGGAATTGGTAGTATTGTCAACTGGTTTGAGAAGTTTATTTATTGTGGAAAAGAGAGTCTTAGGATTTGTTGATCCAGCATGTATGAGTTCGGAATAGTAAGTGGATCGGGCTGCCGTAAGAGCGTCTTTGTAATGTTGAAGATAATCAGAATAAATCTGATAATGTACTGTTAGACCGGTTTTCTTATAAAGTCTTTCAAGCTGGCGTTTACGGGATTTCATTTGGTGAAGCTCAATTGTGTACCATGGTGCGGAATGACTAAATGAAACAAATTTGGTTCTCAAAGGAGCCAGCTCATCAAGACATGAGGCGAGTATGTCATTATAGTAATCGACAAGGTCAGATGAATTACTAGACAGTACAGGACAGACAGACATCTTTTTAACAAGAGAATCTGAGAAAGCAGAGGGAGAGATATATTGAAGATTCCTGAAGGATATTTTACGTTTAGCTCTAGTGATGGGCTTAGTGACCTCAATGTCCATGATGATTGTCAAATGATCAGAGACAGTAAGGTCATGGCTGGACGGCTGATGAACTAGGACACCAGTAGAGCAGACAAGGTCAAGAGTATGACCTTTTTTATGAGTTGGAAAATGTATATGTTGTGTGAAATTAAAACACTGTAACAATTCCAAAAATTCCCTGGCAAATTTACAGTTGTTGTCATCAATATGGATGTTAAAATCACCCATAAGCAGTACAGAGGATGAGAGGGCACTAAGCTGGGTTAAAAAATCTGAAAAGTCAGAGAGAAAGGAAGCGTTTGGCTTTGGCGGACGATAAACTACAGCAGTGACCAGAGGAGTAGGCCCTGACAACTTGAAAGCCAGGTGTTCAAAAGAAAGAGCAGCAGGAAAAGACAAAGTGGTTATTTTAATATCATCCCTATAGACTGCAGCAACACCACCACCTCGCCCTTCCATACGAGGTTCATCAATATACGAGTATCCCATTGGCGTGGTCTGATTTAACGTAAAATAATCCAAGGGTTTATGCCAAGTTTCAGTGAGACAGAAAAAGTCTAGTTCACTGTCAGATATAAATTCACTGAGTACAGTACTTTTTGTGTTGAGTGAACGAACATTAAGCAATGCCATTTTCAAGTGGTATTGTTGTGTAGTTGGCTGTGAGGAACGAGGAAGAGAACGGAGATTTGCTAAGTCCACTCCGCGTTTCCCATCCCACTCCGTGGACAGCGTTGTCATGGAGACTACACCGCTACTGGTGTGCAAGGCAGCAGCGCTCTGATGACGTGTTTGCGGAGCGACAGTGCGCACGGCTGACCAGAAGGATGGAATAGCGTTACCGTTTCGAAGATAAACAAGCTTTCTCCGGGAGCCCCTGTGAATATAACGAGGCCGGCGAAGGAGTCCAAGCTGTTTGATGACTGAAATACACGATGGAGTAGTGCAGTTGTTGAACTTCCTCAGCTGGTCAACGGAATAGTTCAACATCGTGCCGATCCCAGGAAAACTCATCCACCGTTCACCACCGGCCGCAGACGCGATGTACAGTAGAAAGAACAAAAAGTATCAAAAGCACAAATAAAAGTATCAAAAGTAACATAAAAGAAATAGATCCACAAGGTGTGTAAAAAGATGAAAACGAAAAACGATAAAAATACAATAAAATACGGTAAAATACGGTAACGGTAGCGGCAGCCAAATGCGCCAGCGTCCACCATCACCATGGCAACAGCAATGATCAAGAAAAATGATTAGAAAATGTTTGGCTCAATCGGGACCTGGCTACACATAGCCACCTCAGTCACTGATACCAATCTCTTATCTCACTGTTCCTCTCTCACATGTCAATTTCCTGTCGCTTCAGTCCATTAGTGTCTAACTTCCTATGCACCAGCCAAAGCAAGCAGGTACATCATTGGAGTTGACTAAAGTGTTACAGTTGGAACACACACACACACACACACACACACACACATCTATTTACTTGAATTTCATAATGTTTTAGTATTTGACATTATAGAATAGAATAGAATGCCTTTATTTGTCATATATACATACAGTATATACAGACGTACAATATTGTGTAGTATTTTTCTTTCTTCGCGTATCCCAGCTTGTTTGGAAGATGGGGTCAGAGCACAAGGTCAGACATCATATGGCACCCCTGGAGCAGAGAGGGCTCGGGGCCTTGCTCATGGGCCTAACAGTGGCTGCATGGCAGAGGATGGAATTTATGTTAGGTTTATGGTGAGAACAGAAGAGATTAATACCAGAGTACATTATAACAACTGTAAAGCTTGGTTCTGGAAATATTTAAGTCTGTGAGTGTTTTGCCTGATGTGGTGTTGGACAGGTACACCTTAACAAAGAAAAGGTATCACTTCATTCTTCAGAGACATACAATAAACTCAGGTTTGAATCTTTCAGGAGAAGGATTAATACTGCAACAGGACAATGAAACCGAAACACCTTAAAGCTTTGCAACAACTATTTAGAGATTAAGGAGAGCTTACTGTCATGGACTTTCCATCACAGTCACCTGACTTAAACCCCATCAAGCATTTATGAAGGCACTTGAAGACTTTTAGTAACATCACACGATGCTCTCTGATATATTGTGAAATCATGCTGACATAACATGAAGCATCATATTTGATCACAGCATAGTGAGTCACTTGTTTATTTGTGAAAATGTGCTATATATGTTTTGATTAAACAGGACTGGCAGTAAATAAATTTCGTGTGCCAATCAAAGATTTATGGGTTGATTAAGTAACTAAGTGGCATTTTTTTTTACAAAGTGTTGTAAGATAATTGTTTTTAATAATCCGTATAACAATTTAGCAAAACTGTACCCACGGATTTGTAAATCAGATTTAAAATTGGAGCACGGTCAGGCTATCTGCACTAAAGGTTTTACTGCGCATTTAAACTCTGTTTTACGGTAACACAGCAGTGAAGGGTTGAAGAGGGTATATCATCACTTTACAGCCTAATATACAGTACATAGTGTATACTCTTTAGGAGCATTAACTCTTTTATTAATGAACTGAATTTCAACATACATTTGTATATTTACCTGTAAAGAGATGATATACCCCCTTCCAACGCTTCGCTGCTGTATTACTGCAAAACAAAATTTAGACGTGCAGTAAAACCTTTAGTGCAGATAGTGTGACCGCAGTCGGATTTTAAATCTGAGAGTACGATTTACAAATCCGTGGGTATGGTTGTACAAATCCATGGGTATGGATTACTAAACCATGGGCATTGCTGAATTATGGGTACGGATTTGGCTCTTCACATATTTTTTTTTTCTGTTATTGACCCCCAAAGGGCTCCATAGGGTGGCAAAATAATGGAAAAAAAAGGGTAAAACAGAGGAGAAAGTGGATGAAAAGGGATACAATTAGAATCCTAACTGATTGTCACAGTAATGCTAAATCCAGAAGCCTGTGATAACCACGTTGTTAGAAAAATAGTAAAGAGTGGAAACACAGAACAAACCGTGAATCACAATAAACTGGGCAGGACAGCCACTTTACCGGCTGGTAAAGTCCACCACCAGTGTAAATAAAATATGGGGCCTGCTCCAGAAAGGACTGTCACAACAACTTGCCCATCCCGATCTGTTTTGTAATGATGGCTCAAAAAGTGCTGCGCCAGTGGCTTAGTTCCCAGAAAAAAGACAAAGTGTGCCAACCACTATTAGATTGGAAAACCAGACCGGATTGAGCCCAGCATCACCATTTCAAGACAAATGCAAGTTTCAGGCAGACCAGTTACATTTAGTTTGGATATCATGAACCATTGTTCATATATTGATGATAGGTGAAGTGACAATCAAGCAAAAACAAAGGAAATAACTAAGGAACAGAAAAGCAAAATGAAAAAAGTAGGTTCAAAATCAAGTGCAATAAAGAAATATCTAAACAATTAAATTTTGGGCTATCTATTTATCCATCTATCCAAAATGACAATAATAAATAAATAAGGTGCTACATCAGTGTGGTTACAATTGTAAATGTCATTAATTACAGTCATTGTTTAGTTTTGCAAATAACAGGTTATGCAGCTTCAGATAATCTTCCAACATAAAATGCCAGAGCAATTTATTGGGTTAAGGCCTACTTTAATTCCAGTATTAACTACTGGGAAAGCTCATGTACTCACACACGCTGATAAGCTATTTAGTAGGATCTTTTAATAAACTGATATGTGCACCCACAATTTATTAACTTGGCTATTGGGGGTGCACGTATCAGTGCACTTTTAGTCCCAACTTGGGTAAATAAGGAGGGTTGCTTCAAGAAGAGCATCCAGTGTAAAAACTGTGCCAAATCAAATATGTGTCTCAAAAGACATATTTAAATACTGGATTGGTTGAGGCCCATGTTAACAACATTTGCTTTCAGTACTGTTTGTCATTAGGGTACTGGTGGAGACTATGCTACTGCTGGACCAAGAAAGAAAAGGTGGAGGTGAGGGTAGAAACATTAACTGTGTGCACTATGGTTAAGTGAGAGAGCTGATATGTTGGAGAGGAGTAAAGTTGACAAATACTGTATGTCACTATGCATCACTATTTATGACTATGCGTGCAGGAGACCAAGTAAAAGAGGAGTAAGGTTAAGAGCATTGGAAGTGGGTTTAAATTGTTTTGCTATAGTGTAGATGGAAGGAGAAATGGCGTAGGAATAATTTTGAAAAAAAAAATTAATAGAGTACATCAAAAATGTAATAGAGGTTTAAAAAAATTCTCTAATAAAGTGATGAGTGTGCAGCTCAAAATTGATGGAGTACTGATAAATAAGAAGATTTCTGGAGATGAAAGAGTGGAGAGTGTACCCAAAGGAGAGATAGAGTTCTGATTGGATCTGACTTCAGTGGGCATGTTAGTGAAGGAAATAGACATGATGAGGTTTTTGGTAGATATAGCAATAAGAACAGGAATATGAAGAGTGATGTGCTGGTAGATTTTACAGAAATAGCTGTAGTGAACCCACATATTAAGAAGAAGGAAAAACACAGGGTAACATAAGAGTGGGGGATAATGCACACAGGTGGAGTATAGCCTATTGTGGTGGCAGGGGGAAGTGTAGCCAAAAAGCACTGGATGGTAACCTTGAGGACGTCTTAATTTGAAGAGGTGAAGATAGGGAAGAGAATGAAGGCAGAACCAAAGATCAGATAGTGGAGGTTAAAGGAGGAAAAATGCAGTGTAAAATTCGGAGAAGATATGAGACAGGCACTGGATGGTTGTGATTCGGAGCTAGAAAACTGGAAAATGGCTGCAAAAGTGGTGATGGAATTGGCTAGGAAGGTACTTGGTGTGACATCTGGACAGGGAAGAAATACAAAGAGACTTGCTGGTGGAATGAGGAAGTGCAGGAAAGAGTACAAGGAAATTTGGTGAAGAGAGAAGTGGCAAAGGCTAAAAAGGCATATGGCAAGCTGTATGAGAAGTTGGGTTCTAAGAAAGGTGAAAAGGACTTGTACTGATTGGCCAGACAGCAGGTTGGAATGATACAGATGCAGATGGGAATGTGTTGACAAGTGTTGTGTGAGTATAGTAAGATGTATTTTGTGGAGCTGATGAATAAAGAAAATGACAGAGAAGATTACAACCCCAAATCAGAAAAAGTTGGGACAGTATGGAAGATGCAAATAAAATAAAAATGCAGTGTTCCTTACATTTACTTTGACTTTTATTTGATTGCAGACAGTTTGAACCCAAGATATTTCATGTTCTGTCTGCTCAGCTTCATTTCATTTGTTAATATACCTTCATTCCTGCATTTCAGGCCTGCAACACATTCCAAAAAAGGTTGGGACGGAGGCAATTTAGGGCAGTAATGAGGTGAAAAAACTAAATAATGATGTGATTCCAAACAGGTGATGTCAACAGGTGATTGTAATCATGGTTTGGTACAAAAGCAGCACCCAGGAAATGCTGAGTCTTTGATGAGCAAAGATGCATGAGAAAATGATTGAAATGTTTAAAAACAATGTACCTCAAAAAAGATTGGAAGGGATTTGCATATTTCCCCCTCTACAGTGCATAATATCATTAAACGATTCAAGAAATCAGGAGGAATTTCAGTGCATAAAGGCCAAGAGCGCAAGCTTAAGCTGAACGCCCATGATCTTCGATCCCTCAGACGGCACTGCATCAAGAACCGCCACTCAACAATAGCTGATATAACCACATGGGTGAGGGATTACTTTGGCAAACCTTTATCAAGCACAACAATACAGAGTTACATGCACAAATGCCACTTAAAACTTTACTGTGCAACAAAGAAGCCTTATGTTAACCATGTACTGAAGCGGCGCCGACTTCTCTGGGCTTGGAGGCATCTAGGATGGACCATCACACAGTGGAAATGTGTATTATGGTCAAATAAATCAGCATTCCAGGTCTTTTTTTGGCAAAAATAGACGCCGTGTGCTCTGGACCAAAGACGAAAATGACCATCCAGACTGTTATCAGCAACAAGTCCAAAAGCCAGGTTCTGTCATGGTATGGGGCTGTGTCAGTGCCCTTGGCAAATGTAATTTACACTTCTGTGATGCAGCATTAATGCAGAAAAGTACATTGAGAATGTGTTGCAGGCCTGAAATTCAGGAATGGATGTTCATTAATAATTAAAATGAAGTTGACCAGACAAAACATGAAATATCTCAGGTTTATCCTGTCTGCAATCAAATAAAAGTCAAAGTAAATGTAAGAAACTGTGATTAGGGGTTGTAAATAAGTGAGCCATGGAGTGCTCCAGATTAGCAAAAAAGGACATGAAGGCGGCTATAAAGATAATAAAAAGTGGAAAGGCAGTTGACCCAGGTATACCAGTGGAAATATTTGCCAATTTGGACTTGAGGAGTGCACACAACCTTATTTATATTAGAGAAGACAAGTGGAAAATGGCCTTCTCTACCTCAAATGGTCACTACAAATATTTGGTAATGCTCTATGGTCTGGCCAGTGCTCTGGCTGTGTTGCAGTCATATGCCATGAAGTACTTTGTAATCTGCTCACAGGTTTGTGATTGTCTATAAAGATGATATACTGATCTACTCCCACAACCTAGGGAAACACTTAAATCATATTAGGGGGGTACTAAGATAACTACAGGCCCATCAGCTTTATGTCAAGGCAGAGAAATGCGAGTTCATTGTGCAAGTTCAAGGCAGACTGGAACCTCTCACTATACCACGGAGACCATGGATGCACTTTTAAGTAGATTTCTTTACAGACCTCCCAGAGAGTGAAAGTAATACCACGATACTGGTGGTGATAGATAAGTTCCCTAAAGGATGTTGTCTGTTTCCTCTCCCAGGTCTCCCTACTGCTTACAAAACTGCTGAGACTCTATTTTAGCATGTTTTCAGGAGGTACAGAATTTTTTGTGACATTGTTTCTGACCGAGGTGCCCATTTTGCTTCCCAATACTCAGCAGCATTCATGGAATGGCAGGGCATTAATGTAGGCTTGGCTTTCTGCCATCATCCAGAATCTAATGGTCAGATGGAGAGGCTGAATTAAGAGCTGGGCAGATTTCTACTGCAGTGATATCTGCCCAGCTACTGTAGTGATAGACAGCATGAATAAAGTTTTTACCTTGGGTGAAAAAATGCCCAGAATACTCTGATTCATTTTTTTTCCGGTCTTATTGGAAAGGACTGTCCACAGACGAAACACACATGCCGATCGTCATTTCAGAGCGGCACCAGAATACCAATCAGGAGAGAGAGTTTGGCTCCACAAAGGACATTCAACTAGAGATACCTTCTTAAAAACTATCCCCATGATTCATCTATCCATTCCTTGTTCTCCAACGTATAAACAGAGTAACTTATAAACTTCAACTTTCATCTACAACCCCAAATCAGAAAAAGTTGGGACAGCATGGAAAATGCAAATAATAAAAGAAAAACTTTCTGAGTTTCTTACATTTACTTTGACTTTTATTTGATTGCAGACAGGATGACCCTGATACATTTCATGTTTTATCTGCTCAACATCATTTCATTTATTAATAAACATCCATTCCTGCATTTCAGGCCTGCAACACATTCCAAAAAAAGTTGGGACAGTAAAGCATTTACCACTTTTTAATGTTGCCATTCCTTTTCACCACACTTAAAAGATGTTTTGGCACCGAGGATACCAAGTGATTTAGTGTTTTAGCTTTTATTTTGTCCCATTCTTCCTCCAAACACGTCTTAAGATGTGCAACAGTACGGGGTCGTTGTTGTCTCATTTTTCATTTCAAAATTCTCCACACATTCTCTATTGTGGTTTTGCATTGTCTTGTTGGAAAATGCATGGACGTCCCTGGAAAAGATGACGTCTTGAAGGCAGCAAATGTTGCTCTAAGATCTCAATGTACTTTTCTGCATTAATGCTGCCATCACAGAAATGACACAGCCCCATACCATGACAGACCCTGGCTTTTGTACTTGTTGCTGATAACAGTGTGGATGGTCCTTTTCGTCTTTGGCCCGAAGCACACGGCGTCCATTTTTTCCAAAAAAACCTGGAATGTTGATTTATCTGACCATAATACATGTTTCCAATGTGTGATGGTGCATCCTAGATGCCTCTGAGCTCACAGAAGTCGACGCCACATCTGGACATGGTTAACATAAGGCTTATTTTTTGCACAGTAAAGTTTTAAGCTGCATTTGTGCATATAACTCTGTATTGTAGAGCTTGACAAAGGTTTGCCAAAGTAATCCCTTGCCCATGTGGTTATATCAGCTATTGTTGAGTGGCGGTTCTTGATGCAGTGCCGTCTGAGGGATCGAAGATCATGGGCGTTTAGCTTAAGCTTGCGCCCTTGGCCTTTACGCACTGAAATTCCTTGAATGGTTTAATGATATTATGCACTGTAGAGGGAGAAAAATGCAAATCTTTCTTTGAGGTATATTGGTTTTAAACTTTTAAATCATTTTCTCAAATTTTCTGGAGATCCTCTTTGCTCATCAAAGACTCAGCCTTTCTTGGATGCTGCTTGTGTACCAAACCATAATTACAATCACCTGTTGACATCACCTGTTTGGAATCACATCATTGCAAATACAGCACATAATATCCTTTAAATTCCATGTCTGCCTCTCTAGGCCTGTGGTTCCTGGCCCCCTGAAAACACCCCTCATACCCTGTCATCAGTTTACCTTTATTACAGTACAAAACCACACACAGTGGTTAATTTTGTAAGATGTATTAAATGTTTTGGTTGTTGCTGTTAGGCTCTGTGGCATCAGGGGAATGTACCATCTCTCCCTGATGCCACAGGCCTTACAGAGCAGAAACGAGCTGTGCCTTTTATTACCTGGCCAGCTCGTTAGGGCGAAGTGGCTACACCTGTGCCTTCCCTTATTTAAGGGATAGGTGCAGAGCTGTAGCCGTCGCACCTTCTGCTCATGTTGGCTGATTCTTTTTTCTTTCTTTGAGTTTGTTTGACACTGCGGTGTCCTTTTATGTTTATTGTTTTTTATCTTTAGGTTGTGCCGCCGCACTGTGCCGCCGCCGCCGTGCCGCTGCCGCCGGGCCACCGCTAGTGGGCGCCACCACGCCGCCGCCGCCGCCAAGCTGCCGCCATAGTGCCGCAGCTGTCGTGCCGCCGCCGCCGCCTGGTTGCCGCTCTCAGGTCGCCGTCGGGCCGCTGCCGCCGAGCCGTCGAGCCGCCGTGCCGCCGCCACCTAGAGACCCCACGACTGCGCCCAGAGGAACGTGACCCCCTCCCAGCTACCGCTGGTGACAGCGTCACGTTCCGCCCTCTGGAGCGCAGGAGCAAATGGCCACTTCCCAGCCACCCTGGCTGGTGACAGCGCCTTTGCCATTAACTTTTGAAACCCGCAAATCGATCACACCCGGTAGCTGGCATGGCTCTAGCCAGCATTGGTTGCTGGAAAGCGCCATGCCACGCAGCTATTGTCGGTGTTACCCCCCCTTCTTCGGCCAACAGCGCGAGGTGGTCCATCTCGCGAACCCACTCTTTGCTTCAATAGCGCCGGGAGCGAGTCTGCCACTAGCGCCGCTGTGGCAGGCTGTTAAAGCTCCCGGTCGGGAGGCAAGAGTCCTGGGTTCGCGCCTCGCGCTTCCCCTTTTCTTTTGTATGCTTTTTTTTGTTCCTTTTCAGCCCCCGACGTCCGGCTGCCTTCGGGATTCCCCGAAGTGTTTTTTGTTATTGTTATTCCTTTTATTTTATGTATATTATGTTTATGATTTTGTAAATAAAACCCTTTTTTAGTTAAACCTCCGCATCCTTGGGTCCTTCCTCCCCACATCATAACAGTTGCCTTGTAGGATGCTTAAATTAAGTGAAATTATGAAATACATTTTTTGTATTTTATCGTAGGATTTTATGGCATATATCATTCATTTGTAACTGGATATATAATAGGTAATTCTGCACTTTGGAATATTTAGAACCTGCAGGTAAGTACATTCCTTTATTGCAAAATCTTTGCAAACCATATTTTAAAACGTTTCTCATTTGCATTTAATTAATCTTAGCTCTTAGTGCTGAGAGCATTAATTAAGTTTGCTTTTGAATTAATTCATATCAGCTTCCTCCAGTCCAGTGGCAAACATGCACCGAACAGGCCTAACATTATGACCACTGACAGGTGAAGTGAATAACACTGATTATCTCTTCATCACGGCACCTGTTAGTAGGTGGGATATATTAGGCAGCAAGTGAACATTTTATCCTCAAAGTTGATGTGTTAGAAGCAGAAAAAATGGGTAAGCGTAAGGATTTGACAAGGGCCAAACTGTGACAGGGTCATAGGCGACTAAGGCTCATTGATGCACGTGGGGAGCGAAGGCTGGCCCGCGTGGTCTGATCCAACAGACGAGCTACTGTAGCTCAAATTGCTGAAGAAGAAGGAGCACAACAATAAGTTTGAGTCGTTGACTTGGCCTCCAAATTCCCCAGATCTCAATTCAATCAAGCATCTGTGAAATGTGCTGGACAAACAAGTCCAATCCATGGAGGCCCCACCTCCCAACTTACAGGATCTGTTGCTAACATCTTGGTGCCAGATACCACAGCACACCTTCAGGGGTCTAGTGGAGTCCATGCCTTGACAGGTCAGGGATGTTTTGGCAGCAAAAGGGGGGCCAACACAATGTTAGGAAGGTGTTATGCCTGATCAGTGTATATACATGACTTATCTCCAGATAATCTGGCTTTATTTTATCCAATCTAAATCTACAGAAGATATATTTAGCAACATGCCTTTTTCTTGCTGGAACAGACTAATGACTATCAGCATTTTAAATGTCTTCACCAGTGGAAATAATACCACAACTGGACTTTTATTTTTATACCCCTCACACGATTCTACCTAGTGTAGAGAAATTGAAGCTGAAGGCAAAAGGGGGTTGTGAAACAGTAATGTATTGAGTATATTGGCAAGTCTATGGCCTGTCAGTTCAACTTAATGTGTTATAATAGCACCCAATCACCCTCAGCCATGATAATATCACGTTTAGTTCATAGTCTGTCAATATGTCTGACAGAGACAGCCAGACCTTACCGCACATTCACTCAAGCAAAAGTGATGAAAGTGGTCAGGATTATTGACAAAGCAACCCTGGAATTTTAAGCCACTACAGATCTCCCCCCACCTCACTTCTTTTTATAAATCACCCAGAATAACACCCACTTCATTTTAAGTGTCCATACAAAAACTATAAAATAAGACAAGCTTAGTGTCTTTAGAACTGAGACGGTCAACTAAATCATTTTTGTAATTAAGTAAGTGCACTCTGCTAATGAACACTTATCCTGGAGTACATCGAGAAAGTGAAGTCAAGTGTCTGTAGTGTGTCTTTAGTGTCCTTGAGTGTGTCCTACATAGCACAGTTATTAATGCACCAAATTTAACATTGTAAAATTTACCTTCTATTAAAAACAAAATAAAATAAACACAATTCTTATGAATCGTATAAATATCAAAACTTCCTTTTTGGCTGAATATACAAGGCATATTCAGCAGACCACTGATATGTTCTATGTCAAATGCCTGTTTAAAATGAATTAAGTTGAGCATGTCAAGTATTAAAAAAATTAACACACATTGCATATTACATTTTTAAAGCCAATTAAATTAAGCCAATTAAGACAAATTAAATAGCTCGACAGAACTAATATAACAAGTAGTTTCTCCGAATTTTTAAAAATGCCACTTTTGATGACTACTGCAGTCTCAGAATTTTTCAACTGCTTCATGACAAGGGTCTTTAGTACTTAGTTGTGCTCCCTTTTTTCTGTCATGATGTGCTTTAAACATTTCATGGCCAGACACCAGCTTCTGGCAGCATTCCTGCAAAATCTTAACCCATTCCGCATGAGCAATGGCCTTCAGTTCACTAATTCTGGGTTTGCATGCCACAACCACATTCTTCAAATCCCACCAAAGCTTTTCTGTAAGGTTCGAGGCCACTCTAGGATCTTTCAGGTCTTCTGAAACCAAGCGTTTGTGAAATTTCAGGTATGCTAGGATTGGAAGGTCCAATGACTCCAAAGCTTTAGCTTTCTCACAGAAGGCATGACGTTTTCTCCTAGTATTTGCCTTATATTTGATTAAATCCACCTTGCCCCCGACATGCTGCAGGTTAACAGTGCAAGAGAAAGCAAAGCAGCCCCAGAGCATCACCAAGCCCTCGCCATGCTTCACTGTGGGAAGGGTGTTCTTTTCAGTGTATGTTTCCCTTTTTTTGCTGTTTTGTTTATGCATTTTACCCATTTCCTCCCAGTGTTAGCGTAGTCAATTTGCCCTCCGCTGCTGGAGACTCTAGTCATGTCTGAGGAGGGTATATTCGCCTGCCTCTTGCTCCCTCTGACTCGTGCGCAGTACACCGACCCCTTCTTATTCGCCCACATGTTCGGTGAATTCGCACATGAGGCCAGTATTCGCGCGGAGAGAGCCATGCACTGATCCCCGTGCTCCTCCACTTCCTGTACAGGCACCTCAGGCTACTAACCAAGGTCCTTACACAGCATTGAAGACCCCACCCACATTAGTCCGGTCTTTAACCCTCCCGGCAGACTTAAATGGGCAATTTTGTCTGCTGCAGGCACTGCCAATTATGCCCGCTAGAGGGTGCCCAGCCGACCGGTAGCAGAGCTGAGGTTCGAACTCAGGAGTTCAGAATCTCAGCACTGGTGTGCTAGCGTAATATCCCGCTGCACCACCTCAGCGCCTAGTGTATGTTTCATTCATCCTTCTCCATACCATTGATTTTAATGTGCTTTTGTGTGTTTTATCTTAAGCACACCTAATGCAACTAATGATGCCATTAATTAGGTACATTAGGTGTGAGACAACACCTGAACTGCAATTGTGTACTCTTATGAGGCATTCTATTTAGGAGGTTCAATATTTTGATACAGCAGTAGTCACTAAAAGTGGCATTTTTGAGTTAAACTGGGAGAAACCACTTGTTAAATTGAACGTGTTGAGCTATTTACATTGTTGTTATTTCATTGGTTTCTTGCAAACAGCTGAAAGGTTGTACATTTTGCTAATAAACCTAATTTGCAATGGGAGTTTAATAATTTTGATTGAAACTGTATGTACACATTGGATTCAGTAACAATTCAGATTCCTTGACTCTGCATACTTTATTGTGTTGATTTGATTTGAAATAAATACAGTTGCTTTGTTAACTTGTTATTACACATTATAGAATAGACTAGAATGCCTTTATTTGTCATATATGCATATACAGGTGTACAGTACAATGGTTTTCTTTTTTTACATGTCCCAGCTTGTTTGGAAGCTGGGGTCAGAGTGCAGGGTCAACCATTGTATGGCACTCCTAAAGCAGAGAGGGTTACGGGCCTTGCTCAAGGGCCAAACAGTGGCTGCATGGTAGAGCTGGGATTCGAACTTTCAACTTTTTAGTTGACTACCACTGTCCCACATTTATATCTATACTACACCCATAATGACAAAGTAAAACGTGTTAAGAGTAGTTCGTATTTAAAACATTTAGACCCTTTACTTGATAGTTTATAGAAGACCTGTTGACAGCAACTACAGCTGCACATCTTTTTTAACACCTAAAAAACTTACCACATCTGGATTTGTCACTTTATTCCATTTTACTGCAAATCCTCTCAGGTTCTGTCAGAGAGAATGGTGACATCAGGGCTCTTTACATATGTTTAATGGAGTTTAATTCATTTACATTTACATTTCTGGCATTTAGCAGACACCTTTATCCAAAGCAACTTACATTACAGTTACAGTATACAGTATGAGCAGTTGAGGGTTAAGGGCCTTGCTCAAGGGCCCAACAGCAGCAACCTGGCAGTGGTGGGGCTAGAACCAGCAACCTTTGGATTACTAGTCCAGTACCTTAACCACTAGACTACATCTTGCCCATTTCAAGGTGTTGGCTGTGTTACTCAAGAAGATTCAATGATTTGCCAAGAATCCACTCTGGTGTGGTTTTGGCTGTATGCTTTGGGTCACCGTTGTGTTAGAAGGGTAACTGTTGCCACAGTGAGTTTGTATTCATTTCTAAGGATGTATCTGCATCCATCCATCCCTCAGGTCCCCATGTCCTCACTGCTGAGAAGTAACTCAATATCATTTTGCTTTCACTGTAAAGATGGTATCAGCCAGGTGATATGCAGTGCCTGTTTTGCCAGATATACTGCTTGCTGTTCTGCCCCAAGAGTTCAACATTTTTTTTGTCTCATCAGACCAGATAATCTTTTTATGCCCTTTAGCAAACTGCAAGTGTGCAGTCATATGGCTTTTGTTCAACAGTGGCTTCTGTCCTGACACTTTGGCAAAAGGGATTGATTTATGAGGTGCTGCAGAGATGATGTTCATCCTACAAGCTCTCCCGTGTTTGCACAGGACTTAGAAGTGCTACACTGGTCATGTTTTAGCTGCTGCAATTAAACACAATACATATATACAGTATATTTTAAATTACTGTATAATGATTAAGGATACTATCTACACAGGAGGGATACACAGACTGTCTGGGAAAACAAAACATCTTCCCACCATAATGGAACAGAATACATATGCCATATAATCTCCTGTAAGCACAACAAATTTTAGGAAATATTATAAATTCAACAAAATAACATCTTTTTTTATTTTTTTTATTACCTCTTTTATGTAAATAGCAGGATATATAGTTTTCCCTAAAGGTCTGGTTACTGGGACTGTATTGATTTATAGTAAAATATCACTTTTAGGTGCAATGCTGAAAGCATGGCCCCTTTTCTGCATGCAGCACACCTTTTTTCTAATAATGGGAAATGGAAATTTCCTGCTATTTATCAAGTGTTCGTCAATTATGGATGTTGTAAATCTTGCGCATGATAGCAAGTAATACATTTACAGATGGTAAATGTGGAGGAGAGGTGCTGAAGGAATAGCTGAGCTGTGCACACTGTTCATCGTAAAATGCCAATGTACCAGACAAACAGAGAGGTTAACTGAGACTAATCAATAGCTTGTGTTGCAGGTCCTCTATCTTAATCATGATGACTGACTATAATGCATTGCACACAATTTAACTTTATTATACATTTGTCATCATAGAGTTATTATGACCTGATCGCCTAATAACTTGTAACTTAGAGATATTTTGTATAAACAGTGACAGTGCCAGTAGTATAAATAGTATAAGCAAAATATATATACCACCTCGTTTCTACACTCTCTGTCCATTTTATCAGCTCCACTTACCATACAGAAGCACTTTGTGTTTCAACAATTACTGACTGTAGTCCATCTGTTTCTCTGCATGCTTTGTTAGCCCCCTTTCACCCTGTTCTTCAATTGTCAGGACTCTCCCAGGACCATCACAGAGCAGGTATTATTTAGGTGGTGGATCATTCTCAGCACTGCAGTGACACTGACATGGTGGTGGTGTGTTAGTGTGTGTTGTGCTGGTATGAGTAAATAAGACACAGCAGCGCTGATGGAGTTTTAAACACCTCATTGACCCTGCTGGACTGAGAATAGTCCACCAACCAAAAACATCCAGCCAACAGCGCCCTGTGGGCAGCTTCCTGTGACCACTGATGAAGGTCTAGAAGATGACCAACTCAAACAGCAGCAATATACGAGCGATCATCTCTGACTTTACATCTACAAGGTGGACCAACTAGGTAGGAGTGTCTAATAGAGTGGACAGTGAGTGGACATGGTAATTAAATACTTCAGCAGCGCTGCTGTTCTGATCCAATCATACCAGCACAACACACACTAACACACCACCATCATGTCAGTGTCACTGCAGTGCTGAGAATGACCCACAACCCAAATAATACCTACTTTGTGGCGATCCTGTGGGGGTCCTGACCATTGAAGAACAGCATAAAAAGGGGCTAAGAAAGCATGCAGAGAAACTGGACTACAGTCAGTAATTGTAGAACTACAAAGTGCTTATACAATATATGTATAAAAGTATACGTATATTAAAGGTTATTGCAAACCCCATTTCCAGAAAAGTTTGGAATTTTGTAAAGCAAATAGGCCTTGAAGGTAGGCCTCAAAATCAACGTAGCCTATTAATCAAAAGTATCTATATATCATCAAAAAGTTTATTGTATGGCCTATCAGATGCCATTATATCATTTTAAAGGCACAGTCAAGGTTGTGTGACCCCATGGGATTGTAATTATAAATTTAAATTATAAATGAAATGATCTGTTTGAAAAAAAATATTAAGTAGATATCCTAAAAATTTTAATCTATAGAGGGAAAAACATGGAATCTATAGAGGAATCTATAGAGAAACTACAGATTACGCATCACATAGCTGGCCTAGTTTATAAAGACAAGCTTTCATTTAGACTCTTTAGTATATCTTTAATCTGCCTGACTGTGCAGGAAATGAGATATTACAGCTCAGTGGAGAGTAGAATGGCTTATTTCACTGTTATTGCAGGTAAATAGGTTTTAGCTGCTAAACTAAATTTAACCTAAATCCTAAAAAAAACTCTCATTAAGCCTTAATAAGCATCACAATGTACAGAGAGAAATCAATCCCAGTAGGACAATTGTAAAGAAAGAGCTACATTTTAAACTTTCAAGCTCAATTTCCTCTCAGCGCCATCCTAGCATCTGGTTACATAATCGGGCAGGTTGCAGCGCACTGTTTGGCGCAGGATGAGCTCTAGAGTGGTAAATAAATAACTTGAAATTAGCATGAGCGACAAGATCACAGCATGATTACAGCAGGATGCATCACATTCTATTACTTTGCAGGAGTAAAAATAGTACTTTCCTAGTTTTTTTTGGAACATGGGACATGACTTTGTGACTTTAGTTATTTACTTCCTATCAGACTGTATATATATCCCTTCAAACTCAAGAGCGTGAGGTAAAACCCTGATGTCAGTCTCCATAAGGTCTTGCTCACAGTCAACATTCCATTTTATACTGATGGCTTTTGTAGGTGGGCTAAAAGAACATACCAGCATCCTTATGTACATTGACCAAAGACATGGTTTAAAGCCTAGGTCTCCTGGACCCTGAAATTGTGCAGCACCTAGGCTACCAGTTGCAAGAGTGTGTTTCCCAACAACAAACTCACTTAACTATTTCATTATGGACTTTACTTTAAGTACAGCTATGTCTTTGTAAGCTAATTGTACAATTTACTATTGGTGATACACAATAGCCTGAAAGTAAGTAAGTAAGTAAGTAAGTAAGTAAGTAATTTATTTATAAAGCACATTTACAACCAAAGTGCTGTACATGTTGAAACATAAAACACACATATAAAAAAGCAACACAAAGTATAAAACAGTAGAACAACAGAAACGCAGACCATGACACTCATCCAGGAAACGCTAGTTGGTAGAAGTGCGTTTTTAGTCTAGATTTAAAAACAGAAATGGAGGAAGCGGCCCTGATGTCCAAAGGTAGACTGTTCCACAACCTCGGAGCAGCAACTGCAAAGGCTCGATCACCTTTGAGCTTTGACCATGACCGTGGCACAGCCAAGAGCAATTGATCGGATGACCTAAGAGATCTAGGAGAACAATAGAAATGGAGCAAGTCTCTTATGTAAGATGGCGCCAATCCATATAAGGACTGAAAAACAAACAGAAGAACTTTATATTGGATCCTGTAGCTTACAGGAAGCCAATGGAGAGATGCCAGGACCGGGGTAATGTGGTCAAACTTCTTTGTACCTGTGAGCAGACGTGCTGCTGCATTTTGGACTAGCTGTAACCGAGCTAATGAAGACTTACTTATACCCATATACAAACTGTTACAGTAGTCTAGGCGACATGAAATAAGTGCATGAATTACCTTTTCCAGGTCTTGTGGTGACAAAATTGATTTGATCTTAGCAATTGATCTAAGGTGAAAAAAGCTGCTTCTAACAACAGAGTTTATTTGTTTATCGAATTTCAGGTCAGAATCAAATATTACCCCAAGATTCTTTACCTGTGATTTCACATAGTCTGACAGTTCCCCAATGTTTTCTATTAAAGGATCTGTATATTTGGGAGAGCCAAAGAGAATAACTTCTGTTTTATCCTCATTCAGTTGAAGAAAACTATTTGCTAACCAACACTTAATCTCTTTCAAGCATTCCTTCAGGCGTTTAAAAGAGCACAAATCGGTTGGACGCAGGGGGAGGTACAGCTGGGTATCGTCGGCATAACAATGAAATTGAATACCATACTTCCTGATGATTTTCCCCAAAGGAAGCATATATAAAGCAAACAGTACCGGCCCCAGGATAGATCCTTGAGGAACCCCACAGCCAATGGTAGAAACAGAAGAAAAGAAATTACCGACATGTACTGAGAAGGTCCTATTGCAAAGATAAGACTTAAACCAACTCAGTGCTGCCCCCCTAAGGCCAACCACATGCTCAAGACGTTGAATGAGCAAATTGTGGTCAACAGTATCAAAAGCGGCGGTAAGGTCTAATAAGACTAAAATAGCACACTTTCCTGCATCTGCAGCAAGGAGCAGGTCATTAGTCACCTTTAGGAGGGCTGATTCTGTACTATGAAAAGGTTTAAAACCAGACTGAAAAATTTCAAAGATGTCATTTTTTGTCAAATGAGCCCACAGCTGTGAAAGCACCACTTTCTCCAATACTTTAGAAAGGAAGGGTAGTTTTGAGATTGGTTGATAATTATTAAGTATAGAGATATTAAGATTATGTTTTTTAAGTAAGGGCTGCACAGCAGCATGCTTAAAACACACAGGAACAGTACCAGAAGATAGACAGGCATTTATTATAGTCAACAGAGTAGGACCAATTGTATCAAATGTTTCCATAAGGAGGGAAGTGGGGATAATATCACCAGGAGAGGTTGTGGGTTTCATGCAAAAAAACCACATCTTTCAATGCAGAAAGAGAGATGGGCTCAAAAAGATAGAAGCTAAAAAAGTGATTGTAATCATGGTTTGGTACAAAAGCAGAATCCAGGAAAGGCTGAGTCTTTGATGAGCAAAAATGGCCAGAGGATCTCCAGTTTGTCAACAAATGTGTGAGAAAATTTTTGAAATGTTTAAAAACAATGTACCTCAAAGAAAGATTTGCATATTTCTCCCTCTACAGTGCATAATATCATTAAACGATTCAAGGACCCAGGAGGAATTTCAGGGTAAAGGCCAAGAGCGCAAGCTTAAGCTGAATGCCCGTGATCTTCGATCACGCAGACGGCACTGCATCAAGAACCACCACTCAACAATAGCTGATATAACCACATGGGTGAGGGATTACTTTGGCAAACCTTTGGCAAGCACAACAATACAGAGTTACATGCACAAATGCCACTTAAAACTTTACTGTGCAAAAAAGAAGTCTTATGTTAACCATGTCCAGAAGCGGCGTCGACTTCTCTGGGCTCTGAGGCATCTAGGATGGACCATCACACAGTGGAAACATATATTGTGGTCAGATGACTCAACATTCCAGGTCTTGTGCTCCGGACCAAAGACAAAAATGACCATCCAGACTGTTATCAGCAACAAGTTCAAAAGCCAGGGTCTGTCATGGTATGGGGTTGTGTCAGTGCCCCTGGCAAAGGTAATTTACACCTCTGTAAAGGCAGCATTAATGCAGAAAAGTACATTGAGATCTTAGAGCAGCATGTGCTGCCTTCAAGACGTCATCTTTTCCAGGGACGTCCATGCATTTTTCAACAAGACAATGCAAAACCACATGCTGCACACATTACAAAGGCATGGCTGCGGAAGAAGAGGGTACGGATACTGGACTGGCCTGCCTGCAGTTCTGATTTGTCTACAATAGAGAATGTGTGGAGAATTTTGAAACGAAAAATGCGACAACAATGACCCCGTACTGCAGGAAGAATGGGACAAAATAAAACCTGAAACACTAAATCACTTGGTATCCTCAGTGCCAAAACGTATTTTAAGTGTGGTGAAAAGGAATGCCAACATTACAAAGTGGTAAATGCTTTACTGCAATGAAAGTCAAATTGAATGTAAGAAACTCTGTGTTCTTTTATTATTTGCATTTTCCATGCTGTCCCAACTTTTTCTGATTTGAGGTTGTAATATGCCAGATGGAGAATTATTACTGATTAGTCTAAATGCATTCCCATGAAAGTCCAGTAGTGGTGTGCTTTACATTATTCTAGCTGGTGCTTGGTATTGCAGATTGAGATCTAAGGCTTGTCTTGGGTCAGTTTATAAAGCCGGCTTTAAAGCTGAAGAGTTATTTTTACTAACATTGCTTTCAGAGACAATCTAGGAAGTGGAGATGGTCGGTACCATCAGGAACACATGAATGTATTCACTTCTAGCTTCAGCACTTGACATTTCCATCCACTTGTGTAGCCGTTTAGTTGTTGTGTACACTTCACAGTAATCAACAAATTTGCTAGAAAAATAACAGTTGATTACAATGTCAGTGTGAAAGTCACCGAGTTCTTCAATTTATTGATTTCTATTTTGACTTTCTCTTTGTCTGTGAAGACTGATGTTTGTCTGATGCTTGATTGTATGGCTTCATTCCCAAACCCACTAATTAGAAGGTGTGTCCTAATACAATTGGCCGTGTCAGGCAGCCTAATTACATAAATATGCACATATTTGCAAACGAGGGTACATTAGTGCTATTGATACCATTGATGCCATTACTGTGCACAGCACAATACCCTAAAGAGGGGATAAAGTGAAAAAGAAAATAACACATTAGGATTCATGGCAGGAACCTGGCTTTGATGCATTTGTCGATAAGAGGGCACTACCAACATAGATTCTGGTAGATGTATTACATCTGCGAAAACATTTCAATATGGGGTATAAAAATTAGATAAAATTTATACCTGGGATAAATACCAGCAGTATTTGATGGCCCTGTCATGCACACACTATACTATTAACAAAAATAACAAATATACACTGATCAGCCATAACATTTAAACCACCGCCTTGTTTCTACACTCACTGTCCATTTTATCAGCTCCACTTACCATATAGGAGCACTTTGTAGTTCTACAATTACTGACTGTAGTCCATCTGTTTCTCTACATACCTTTTTGACCTGTTTTCAACCTGTTCTTCAATGGTCAGGACCCCCACAGGACCACAACAGAGCAGGTATTATTTGGGTGGTGGATCATTCTCAGCACTGCAGTGACACTGACATGGGGTGGTGGTGTGTTAATGTGTGTTGTGCTGGTATGAGTGGATAAGACACAGCAGCGCTGCTGGAGTTTTTAAATACCATGTCCACTTACTGTCCACTCTTTTAGACACTCCTACCTAGTTGGTCCACCTTGTAGCTGTAAAGTCAGAGACGATCGATTATCTATTGCTGCTGTTTGAGTTGGCCATCTTCTAGACCTTCATCAGTGGTCACAGGACGCTGCCCACAGGGCACTGTTGGCTGGATATTTTCGGTTGGTGGACTGTTCTCAGTCCAGCAGTGACAGTGCAGTGTTTAAAAAGTCCAGCAGCGCTGTTGTGTCTGATCCACTCATACCAGCACAACACACACTAACACCACCACCATGTCAGTGTCACTGCAGTGCTCAGAATGACCCACCACCCAAATAATACCTACTCTGTGGGGGTCCTGACCATTGAAGAACAGCATGGCTTTGTTAGCTAACAGGGGGCTAACAAAGCATGCAGAGAAACAGATGGACTACAGTCAGTAATTGTAGAACTACAAATTGCTTCTATATGGTAAGTGGAGCTGATAAAATGGACAGCGAGTGTAGAAACAAGGAGGTGGTTTTAATGTTATGGCTGATCTGTGTATGTCATGAATCTGTCAATATGGTTAGAAACTAGGTGCTAATTAATCTAAAAGAAACCGTAGCACCCAGCGAAAACCCACACAGACACAGAGAGAACATGAAAAGTCCACACAGAACCCTGGCTGTAGGTCAGAGAATCAAACCCAGGTCCTTCTTGCTGTTAGGTAAAAGTGTTACCCACTGTGCCACCAGCTATAAAACACTTTATTTCACTTTTTGAAAGCAAGTGTTAGAGAATGTTACCCTGTTAGACTGATGTTTCTAGTAAACATTTGTTGCATGGAAGTTTTTGGCCATGTTGACATGATGCAAATTGTTGATTCTACCATATCGCAATAATTACATCTGGAGACTTGAGAGGCCATTGAACTACACTCACTAAAAACAAAGTTTTAACAAACTGTTAAAACAAAGTGTACTTTATGCCAGCACATTTTCATACTGGAAGAAGCACAGGATAGTTTAACTCAGGGGTTCCCAATTCACATTCTACCAGTCAATCGCACAGTGCACACTGATAGATCGCACTTCATTCAAACAGGTCAACGTGATTAACATATGTCAACTGTTTCTTTAATTTGTGGCTTGTTACCACTCGGCACTCCTAATCTAGAAAGTTTTCATTCATCAGTAGTCAGTTTGCGCCATTTTTGCATTTTTCCTTTGTAACCTACACTGTTTGTGAAGATGAGTGCACAACCAAGCACAAAGAAAGCAAAAATTCAGGCAGGAACACTGCAAAGACGGCTGTTTCGTTTATACGTGAAAGAAGCTGACAGAGAAATTTTAACCCTGCAATCTGACATTCATATGAAGTAAAGAGCCTCTGCTGGACAATTTTGGAACTTGGTGGCTGAGGTAAAATATCCAAAGATAAGAAAATGTGCCACATATTTGGCAGCATTTTTGGATCAACCTACTTGTGTGAATCAGCCTTTTCCCACATGAAAATAATTAAGTCTAAATATCGGTTCCACCTTTACTGATGAACACTTGGAAGCCTGCTTAAGATTTGGCATCAGCAGATATTGTCTAGACTACAGCCTTCTGACCCTGTCATGTGCAGAAATGCAGATTCATCAAGGCTGGAGTGCTCTCGTCCATTACATCAATAAATGCTATGGAATGTATTGAAAAGTGAATATATAAAAGTGAAGTAAAAGAGTGAGTTACCAAAAGTCATTAAAAACTAATTATTTGTCACATTTGTATTAATATAAGTTATTATATTTTTCACTCCTAGCACATAACAGATGAGATTTGCAATACATCACACTTACTTTGAGCTACAAAGCTTTAAATAGGTAAGGTGTTGTAATACACAGAAGAATACGAAGTGTATTCTAGCTTGACATTTAGTATGAAAATAACAAGCAATTTGAAGCTGCAAATAACTGTGTATGTACCACCATATATCTCAACTGATTTTTAATTAAAATGTCAATGGTAGCAGTCTGCTAGACTGCACATTGGAAGACTAGCTCAGTCAGCACAGTTTCCACATTCCTGTCCTGCTGAAGTTTTCAGCTGTATGTACTTATTATTTCTTCATGGTGCATTTGCAAAGTATTTTCACATTTCATATATACTGTATATATACAGTGTATCACAAAAGTGAGTACACCCCTCACATTTCTGCAAATATTTCATTATATCTTTTCATGGGACAACACTATAGAAATAAAACTTGGATATAACTTAGAGTAGTCAGTGTACAACTTGTATAGCAGTGTAGATTTACTGTCTTCTGAAAATAACTCAACACACAGCCATTAATGTCTAAATGGCTGGCAACATAAGTGAGTACACCCCACAGTGAACATGTCCAAATTGTGCCCAAAGTGTCAATATTTTGTGTGACCACCATTATTATCCAGCACTGCCTTAACCCTCCTGGGCATGGAATTCACCAGAGCTGCACAGGTTGCTACTGGAATCCTCTTCCACTCCTCCATGATGACATCACGGAGCTGGTGGATGTTAGACACCTTGAACTCCTCCACCTTCCACTTGAGGATGCGCCACAGGTGCTCAATTGGGTTTAGTCCATCACCTTTACCTTCAGCTTCCTCAGCAAGGCAGTTGTCATCTTGGAGGTTGTGTTTGGGGTTGTTATCCTGTTGGAAAACTGCCATGAGGCCCAGTTTTCGAAGGGAGGGGATCATGCTCTGTTTCAGAATGTCACAGTACATGTTGGAATTGATGTTTCCCTCAATGAACTGCAGCTCCCCAGTGCCAGCAACACTCATGCAGCCCAAGACCATGATGCTACCACCACCATGCTTGACTGTAGGCAAGATACAGTTGTCTTGGTACTTCTCACCAGGGCGCCGCCACACATGCTGGACACCATCTGAGCCAAACAAGTTTATCTTGGTCTCATCAGACCACAGGGCATTCCAGTAATCCATGTTCTTGGACTGCTTGTCTTCAGCAAACTGTTTGCGGGCTTTCTTGTGCGTCAGCTTCCTTCTGGGATGACGACCATGCAGACCGAGTTGATGCAGTGTGCGGCGTATGGTCTGAGCACTGACAGGCTGACCTCCCACGTCTTCAACCTCTGCAGCAATGCTGGCAGCACTCATGTGTCTATTTTTTTAAGCCAACCTCTGGATATGACGCCGAACACGTGGACTCAACTTCTTTGGTCGACCCTGGCGAAGCCTGTTCCGAGTGGAACCTGTCCTGGAAAACCGCTGTATGACCTTGGCCACCGTGCTGTAGCTCAGTTTCAGGGTGTTAGCAATCTTCTTATAGCCCAGGCCATCTTTGTGGAGAGCAACAATTCTATTTCTCACATCCTCAGAGAGTTCTTTGCCATGAGGTGCCATGTTGAATATCCAGTGGCCAGTATGAGAGAATTGTACCCAAAACACCAAATTTAACAGCCCTGCTCCCCATTTACACCTGGGACCTTGACACATGACACCAGGGAGGGACAACGACACATTTGGGCACAATTTGGACATGTTCACTGTGGGGTGTACTCACTTATGTTGCCAGCTATTTAGACATTAATGGCTGTGTGTTGAGTTATTTTCAGAAGACAGTAAATCTACACTGCTATACAAGTTGTACACTGACTACTCTAAGTTATATCCAAGTTTCATGTCTATAGTGTTGTCCCATGAAAAGATATAATGAAATATTTGCAGAAATGTGAGGAGTGTACTCACTTTTGTGATACACTGTATATATATACACATATATATATATATATATATATATATATATATATATATATATATAATTAAAACCACCTCCTTGTTTCTACACTTATTATCCATTTTAGCAGCTCCACTTACCATATAGAAGCACTTTGTAGTTCTACAATTACTGACTGTAGTCCATCTGTTTGTCTGCATGCTTTTTTTAGCCTGCTTTCACCCTGTTCTTCAATGGTCAGGACCCCCACATGACCACTGCAGAGCAGGTATTATTTGGGTGGTGGATGATTCTCAGCACTGCAGTGACAATGACATAGTGGTGGTGTGTTAGTGTGTGTTGTGCTGGTATGAATGGATCAGACACAGCAGCGCTGATGGAGTTTTTTAACACCTCATTGTCACTTCTGGACTGAGAATAGTCTACCAACCAAAAATGTCCAACCAACAGCGCTCCGTAGGCAGCGTCTTGTGACCATTGATGAAGGTCTAGATGATGACCAACTTAAACAGCAGCAATAGATGAGCAATCGTCTCTGACTTTACATCTACAAGGTGTACCAACTAGGTAGGAGTGTCTAATAGAGTGATCCACTCATACCAGCACAACACACACTAACACACCACCACCATGTCATTGTCACTGCAGTGCTGAGAAGGATCCACCACCTAAATAATACCTGCTCTGTGGTGGTCCTGACTATTGAAGAACAGGGTGAAAGCAGGCTAAACAGATGGATAAATGAGGTAAAAACTGTTAGGAGTAAGGATGAGAACTTTTAAAAGGCTTAGGAGTTTCTTAAGTATTAGAGAAAAATGCAGAAAGATATAAAGGTAGAAGAAATGATCTTTAAACACTGAATAACAGTTTAACCACTTAATAAAATATTAGATTGTGCAGAATATTTACTGTTTGTGACTGAGCTCATTAGAGATGCGCTCACATCTCCTACCCAGCACAATGACATAATGCCAAAAATGAAAATCATCACAACTCTTAAGATACTTGGCAAGTGGGAAAATGCAACAATGCCGCAGTGATGACTTTAATCAGCAAAGTAAACACAACAATTACAGCACATTCAGAACTTTATATTATGTCATAGTTCAATTCATTACAGCTTGCAGGCTCACAAAACAGCATTCATGGATAAAACAGTCTTACCAAGGCTGTTGGAACAACTGATGGAACACACATCTGAAATATAGCACCGCCTACACCGGCATGTATATAAACTAAGCTAAGCTCTTTTTAATTCCATGAACTTATAGGTCTCACAAGAAGACACTGGCTGTAGTTGAGTGAGATATCGGTTAACGTTTTACATAAAGAGGTGTGGCTGATGCCAGGATAGCCTGTGCAGTACTGTGTAACATCTGTAAAGCCAGACAACTTGCAGACCCTCCCGAAGACTTCAGGATGGTCCTTAATCACAGCTATGAGTTTCTGCTTAAGATAGGTAAATGTTTGTGGCAGTGTTAACCAACACTGCCTTACTCACCTTTTAAATAACAAGATTATTGTAACTCTGGATGTATTAGTCTATTTTCCTGAGTTTCTGTTTCTTGAGTAATTTATGGAACACACATCTGAATTATAGCACTATTAAAAGACGAAGAGGGTTTATGTAAACAAATATGTTGCAGTATAATAGTAGTTTAAGTAGTCAAGCCTACTGTATTAAAGTAGTCAAACCGACATGTATATAAACTAAGCTATAAATTGAATTCTTTTTAATTCCATGAACTTATAGGGCTCATAAGAAGACACTGGCTGTAGTTGAGTGGGATATCGGTCAATGTTTTATTGTCAAAGTGATAACAGCCTGTGCAGTACTGTGTCATATCTGTAAAGCCAGACAAATTGCAGACCCTCACGAAGACACCTTTTAAATAACAAGATTATTGTAACTCTGAATGTATTAGTCTATTCTTGAGTAACTGATGGAACACACATCTGAATTATAGCACTATCAATAGATGTTTGTTTATTAGGATTTTAACGTCATGTTTTACACTTTGGTTACATTCATGACTGAAACGGTAGTTACTAATTACACAAGGTTCATCAATTCACAAGGTTATATCGAACACAGTCATGGACAATTTTGTCTCTCCAATTCACCTCACTTGCATGTCTTTGGACTGTGGGAGGAAACTGGAGCACCCGGAGGAAACCCACGCGGACACGGGGAGAGCATGCAAACTCCACACAGAAAGGACCCGGACCGCTCCACCTGGGGATCGAACCCAGGACCTTTTTGCTGTGAGGCAATAGTGCTACCCACCGAGCCACCGTGCCGCCTATTAATAGATGAAGAGGGTTTATGTAAACACATGTGTGTGCAGTATAATAGTAGTTCAACTAGTCTAAACTTAATTTTATGAAATTATAAGGCTCACAAGAAAACACTGGCTGTAGTTCAGTATAATATTAGTCTATGTTTTACAAGGAGAGGAAATTTGCATTTCAGGCAAGTTACAATTAATGCAAAGTCCTGGCTGTATTAAACCAACATACTTTTTAACAACATCTTTCTAATGTATAGAAATCAATAGACTAAAGATACACAAATGCACATGATTTCTATTTGTTATTCGCTTTATTTTTAAACAGCTCAATATTTAGTTTGTAGTACTTCTCCAGTAAACAGAGTATTCTCTTCTGCTGCCTGAGGACATCCATCTCCATCTCGATTCTTTTGTCCAGCAGGGATGGAGTTAGAGAAGCAGCAGCAGGCAGACACTGAGGCGCTCCAGGCTGTGGGTCGCCCACCTGCAATGTTGAAGGTCCAGTTTCCCTTGCTGAAGGTGCCATGCTGCAGAAAATGGAAAATAGACATGGAAAGTAGTCATATTATATCAACATTAAGTTTATATAATCATAATTTGTTTTTGTTCAGTTCATGAACAGTCATATAGACAGAAATGGTCTAATGTGTCCTATATCTTAAACAAAATTTGCTCTTTATATGTTGTCATCTAGCTGATCTGTCAGTGCCCTTCAGCCTGTTAATGCTTGTTTCTGTCTGTGCGACTTTGGACAGCTGTTTAGCAGATGTCCCATCCCCTTAAAACAATGCAGCAGCCCACATGGGGAAGTTGTAATTATCAAGGGTCAGTGATAGCTCAGTGGTTAAGGTACTGGACTAGTAAACAGAAGGTTGCCGGTTCAAGCCCTGCCACCACCAAGTTGCCACTGTTGGGTCCCTGAGCAAGGCCCTTAACCCTCAATTGCTCATCGTGTTCCGCTCACTGTGTAAGTCGCTTTGGATAAAAGCGTCTGCTAATTGCTGAAAATGTAAATGTAAATGTAATTACATGGGATATCACTCATGAACTCTCCTCTCTGGCTTTAGACTGCGACACATACCACAGACCTCACTTGAGCGCACAACTAAAGGGAAGGGAGTGTTATTCAGATGCACTTTAGTCTCCCAAGCCAGCCTCATGGCTTGTGTTGTTACTTCCGGCCCAATTTTTTCTCTTAGAATTGTTTTATACTCCTCATTAACTGAGCTAAAATTAAGAGTTGAGCTCCTTCCATAATCTTTTAAGGAACTGGGTTTGCATCAGTTAGAGGCAACCACTTCATGAACATTTATTATAATATTACAGCAATGAATAACCACTCCTAAATAGGAATATAATCTGATTTACCAGACTAGATAATATGCTGCATGAACCTGTTCATTTAGCACTTGGCAGCAACTCCTAGTTAACAGATGGCATCAGAATATATTCACTGGTGTGGGTTCTAGTCATCTGTAGCTATTCATGCCAAATTTACCTGGAACCACTATCAGAGCTGGCACTAACAACTAACAGATCTTGGTGGTTCAGCTCCTAAGCATTTCTAAAAGGTAAATTAACACAGAAGGTTTGAAGCTGTTCAGTTCTGTAGCTTATTGAAGAATAATATGGGCTTGGGAATGTTAAGGAAGGTAAGCACCTATCTACACATTATATCCAAAAATGCAATTCCAGGCCTCTGATGACTTACAGGGTCAGCTGGACAGAATAAGAAATAGAGAGATCAGCAGAGAAAAGAGAGAGGAAATCCATTTGACAAATCTGGTTTTCACCTGTACATGTGGGCACCAGGCAAGAAAAGAAAGCCTTTATGATTCATAGTGAATTCTCACTGCATTATGCACTTCTGACAGGCCAAAGAGTTTTCATGCACAATATCTCACCAATTCCCTTCAGAGAGCATATCACACAGACAAAAACTACTTTATACACACTACAATGTAAACCCAGAGGGAAGCAGAGTTAAGACAGGGTTGTTTACACTTAGCCTGCTCAGCCATTCGTGCCTGGTATTTTCTGTGGGTTCTATCTAAAGCCAATTCCAGTACACCGGTCTAGAATATGAAATAATAGCTAGAGTGTAATGGGTTGGATATTGAGAACTTCTTTCTCAAGGGCAGTTGTAGTTTTGTGGTTGCCACAGTTGGGTCCTTGAGCAAGGCCCTTAACACTACATTTGAGTGCTGTGACGTCCTACCAAAGGTATCATGCCTGTTTGACCCACTTATATGCCAGTCATCTGACATAGGGCAGTTGTAGCCTAGTGGTTAAGGTACTGAAGTAGTAATCAGAAGGTTGCCAGTTCAATACCCACCACTGTCAGGTTGCTGCTGCTGGGCCCTTGAGCAAGGCCATCAACCCTCAATTGCTTAGTCTGTACACTGTAACAGTACTGTAAGGTTCTTTGGATAAACGTGTCTGCTAAAAGCCGAAAATGTAAATGACCACAAGGAATAAACCCTTTCACTGTGAAAGCAGCTGTCACAAAGATTTGCTGGTACACATATAGCCACATACTGCAGAACTTTAATCATACACTGTTTTACTGTTGTAGCACAGCCAAGCTTTTAAGATAAAATACTTTTTTTAAATAATATTTGAAAATTCATTATACAGATAAATAACAATATACAGTGGGGCCAAAAAGTATTTAGTCAGCCACTGATTGTGCAAGTTCTCCTACTTAGAAAGATGAGAGAGGTCTGTAATTTTCATCATAGGTACACTTCAACTATGAGAGACAAAATGAGAAAAAAAAATCCAGGAAATCACATTGTAGGATTTTTAAAGAATTTATTTGTAAATTATGGTGGAAAATAAGTATTTGGTCAATAACAAAAGTTCAACTCAATACTTTGTAACATAACCTTTGTTGGCAATGACAGAGGTCAAACGTTTCCTGTAAGTCTTCACCAGGTTTGCACACACTGTAGCTGGTATTTTGGCCCATTCCTCCATGCAGATCTCCTCTAGAGCAGTGATGTTTTGGGGCTGTCGCTGGGCAACACGGACTTTCAACTCCCTCCACAAATTTTCTATGGGGTTGAGGTCTGGAGACTGGCTAGGCCACTCCAGGACCTTGAAATGCTTTTTACGGAGCCACTCCTTCGTTGCCCGAGCGGTGTGTTTGGGATCATTGTCATGCTGGAAGACCCAGCCACGTTCCATCTTCAATGCTCTCACTGATGGAAGGAGGTTTTGGCTTAAAATCTCACGATACATGGCCCCGTTCATTCTTCCCTTAACACGGATCAGTCGCCCTGTCCCCTTTGCAGAAAAACAGCCCCAAAGCATGATGTTTCCACCCCCATGCTTCACAGTAGGTATGGTGTTCTTGGGATGCAACTCAGCATTCTTCTTCCTCCAAACACGACGAGTTGAGTTTTTACCAAAAAGTTCCATTTTGGTTTCATCTGACCACATGATATTCTCCCAATCCTCTTCTGGATCATCCATATGCTCTATGGTAAACTTCAGACGGGCCTGGACATGTACTGGCTTAAGCAGGAAGACACGCCTGGCACTGCAGGATTTGAGTCCCTCTCGGCATAGTGTGTTACTGATGGTAGCCTTTGTTACTTTGGTCCCAGCTCTCTGCAGGTCATTCATCAGGTCCCTCCGTGTAGTTCTGGGATTTTTGCTCACCGTTCTCATGATCATTTTGACCCCACGGGATGAGATCTTGCGTGGGGCCCCAGATCGAGGGAGATTATCAATGGTCTTGTATGTCTTCCATTTTCTTACAATTGCTCCCACAGTTCATTTATTCACACCAACCTGCTTGCCTATTGTAGATTCACTCTTCCCAGCCTGGTGCAGGTCTACAATTTTCTTCCTGGTGTCCTTCGACAGCTCTTTGGTCTTGGCCATGGTTGAGTTTGGAGTCTTACTGTTTGAGGCTGTGGACAGGTGTCTTTTATACAGATAACGAGGTCAAACAGGTGCCATTAATACAGGTAACGAGTGGAGGACAGAACAGCTTCTTAAAGAAGAAGTTACAGGTCTGTGAGAGCCAGAAATCTTGCTTGTTTGTGGGTGACCAAATACTTATTTTCCACCATAATTTACAAATAAATTCTTTAAAAATCCTACAATGTGATTTCCTGGATTTTTTTTTCTCATTTTGTCTCTCATAGTTGAAGTGTACCTATGATGAAAATTACAGACCTCTCTCATCTTTCTAAGTAGGAGAACTTGCACAATCAGTGGCTGACTAAATACTTTTTGGCCCCACTGTAAAATCTATTTGGTTAGGAAATGTAACTCCCTACAAAATGCACTATACAATAGGCTACAGAAATTCGCAGTTTAAACAAATGTAATTTATCGACAAGTCAGTCACCCAATGAAGCCAAAACAAACACAGTGTTTCATACTTAATAAATAGATTAAAGATTGCTGACCCACTAATAAAGGGTTTTTAATAAAGATAGTATGTGTAAAGGTGGCGCAGCGGTAAAAACACACGCTGGAACCAGAGCTGAGATCTCGAATACATCGTATCGAGTCTCAGCTCTACCTGCCAGCTGGGCTGAGCAGCCACATGAACAACGATTGGCCTGTTGTTCAGATATGGGTGGGATTAAGCCGCATAGGGTCTCTCTCATAACTAATTACGACCTCTGCTGGCTGATTGATGGCGCCTGCACAAAGATGGGAAAAGAGTGCTGTCAGGGTGTGTCTCTCTGCACACAGTGCTGAGTTGCAGTGCACTCATCAAAGTGTAGGTCTTAAAAAAGATATCTCATAAAACATATCTTTTAAAAATAATTATTCTTAAATAATTTGAAGAAACATTTATTTATTTATTTTATGCAACTTACTTCATTTAATGTTGCTAATATACATCCATTCTTGCATTTTGGGCCTGCAACACCTTTAAAGAAGTTGGGACAGTAAAGCACCTTTGTAATGTTGCTACTCCTTCTCACAACACTTCTCTCAAACACATTTTAGCACAGAAAATACCAAGCAGCAATTGTTGTCACATATTTTCCATTTTAAAATTCTCCAAGCCTTTTAATTGGGGACAGGTCAGGACTGCAGGCAGGCCAGTCCAGTACCCGTACCCTTTTCTTTTACAGCCATGCCTTTGTAACGTGTGCAGCATGTGGTTTTGTATTGCCATCACTGAAGTGTAAATTACCTTTGTCAAGGGCACTGACACAACCTGATAACATGACAGAGCCTGGCTTTTGTACTTGTTGCTGATAACAGTCTGGATGATTCGCCTGTTTTATTTGGTCTGAAGTACATGGCATCCATTTCTTCCAAAAAAGACCTGTAATATTGGTTTGTCTGACCACAATGCACATTGTGACAGTGAGATGATGTGCTGCTTGTTAAGACCTTTTTACCTACTTAACACTGCTGGAACTGATCTACTTAAGTAATGTTTAAATTTAACAGTGCTGGCTATTGAAGTCTAGGTCACCTGAACCCAGTTATTATTTAGAAATTTCATATATATATCATCTATTGCTGCTGTTTGAGTTGGTCATCTTCTAGACCTTTTTCAGTGGTCACAGGATGCTGCCTATGAGGCACTGTTGGCTGGATATTTGTGGTTGGTGGATTATTCTCAGTCCAGCAGTGACAGTGAGGTGTTTAAAAACTCCAGCAGCATTGATGTGTCTTACCCACTCATACGAGCACAACACACAGTAACACACCACCACCATGTCAGTGTCACTGCAGTGCTGAGAATGATCCACCACCCAAATAATATCTACTCTGTAGTGGTCAGTATTTATTTATTCATTTTTAATCATTTATTCATTTATTTTTTCATTTATTTATTTAATTATTAATTATTATTTGATTATATCCAGGCCTAATCTTGATAAGATAATAATACTTATAATAACTGCTGAATTTTAATAATACCACCACTGAAATATTACTTTGTTCTCTACATATGAAACTCTGGCGGCACAGAACTCTCATTTAGGATCTGACTGTACAGAGCATTGAGCGTGCTGCAGTGAGGTTATAGTTCAGGGTGTAATGAGTGTCTATGAGCACGGATAAGTCAGAAGCTCAAAGGGCAGCTGCAGACAAGAAATTATCCAGGCTCAAATTATTATCATTTGAGCAGAAAAAAAGCCTGTGTGGGCTGTTTTCCTCAAGGTCATACATTACCTTTCAGTGACATCACTGAAAACAATATGGACAGTATTATACTGTAATCTCTGAGTCCAACAAGATATGTAATAAACTATAAACACTTAAAGAAAACATATGGCTGGCTATTGCAGTTAGCAAACACCTGAAATTATTTATTATGTTTAATAGATTGATAAAATAGATAGAACCCGAAATTTTGAACTATGTATATACACTGATCAGCCATAACATTAAAGCCACCTCCTTGTTTCTACACTCACTGTCTATTTTATCAGCTCCACCTACAATATAGAAGCACTTTGCAGTTCTACAATTACTGACTGTAGACCATCTGTTTCTCTACATACTTTTTTAGCCCGCTTTTATCCTGTTCTTCAATGGTCAGGACCCCCACAGGACCACCACAAAGCAGGTATTATTTGGGTGGTGGATGATCTCAGCACTGCAGTGACACTGACATGGTGGTGGTGTGTTAGTGTGTGTTGTACTGGTATGAGTGGATCAGACACAGCAGCGCAGCTGGAGTTTTTTAAGTTTTGTCCACTCACTGTCCACTCTATTAGACACTCCTACCTAGTTCACGATCGCTCATCTATTGCTGCTGTTTGAGTTGGTCATCTTCTAGACCTTCATCAGTGGTCACAGGACGCTGCCCACAGGGGGCTGTTGGCTGGATATATTTGATTGGTGGACTATTCTCAGTCCAGCAGTGACAGTGAGGTGTTTAAAAATTCTATCAGCGCTGCTGTGTCTGATCCACTCATACCAGCACAACACACACTAACACACCACCACCATGTCAGTCACTGCAGTGCTGAGAATGATCCACCACCCAAATAATACCTACTCTGTGGTGGTCCTGACCATTGAAGAACAGCATGAAAGGGGGCTAAGAAAGCATGCGAGAAACAGATGGACTACAGTCAGTAATTGTAGAACTACAAAGTGCTTCTATGTGGTAGGTGAAGCCGATAAAATGAACAATGGGTGTAGAAACAAGGAGGTGGTTTTAATGTTATGGCTGATCGGTGTAAATTAATGCCTGTAAATGTCCTGTAAATACCAGCCTTTGGACAGTGTTGTGGCCTGTTGTGACTTAGCTGAAAAGGTTAGGAGGCACTGGTTTATAGTCTGGTTTATGGCAGCAGCTCTTAGAATGTGTGAAATCTTCAGCAGCCTCCAGGTGTGATATATTACTGCAACAAAAAGTATAAAAATAAAGAAACAGGAGGAACCACAGCAGGGGTAGTGCATTAAGATCATGCACCACATGGTTTCTATCTATGTCTTAGGGTCTGATGTCTGGAAAATGACACTTGAAGGACAGACACATCTCTGAGGTATTATATTTACAAAAAATCCTTGTATTCTTTATATACAACCAGTATTTGTTATTAAGGCAGGCCACTGTGAATACTTGAATATCTACAATAATAAAAAAAAAATTAAACTAATTAAATTTTTATGAGAAAATAAAACACTTAAAAAGTACATTATATTACTAAAATGAAATTGCATATGGATTTACCAGTAAATGTTCATTAATGTAAAATGTCAATTACATTACTGAGGAATGGTGGTGCAGTGGGCACACTTTTTAACCCCACAGCAAGAATGACATAGGTTTGATTCCCTGGCTGCGTGGCCAATATGTTTAAAGTTTGCATGTTCTCCCTGTGAGTCTCACTAAAACCTCAAGGGTGCTCACAGGCAGCCATAAAAGTACCCACAGACAGTGAGTGGATAAGACAGCAATGCTGATAGAGTTTTTAAATGCCTCACCGTCACTGCTGGACTGAGAATAGACCACCAACCAAAAGCATCCAGCCAACAGCGCCCCGTGGAAGATGACCAACTCAAACAGCAGCAATAGATGAGCGATCGTCTCTGACTTTACATCTACAAGGTGGACTAATTAGGTAGGAGTGTCTAATAGAGTGGACAGTGAGTAGACATGGTATTTAAAAAAAACTCCAGCAGCGCTGCTGTGTCTGATCCAATCATACCCGCACAACACACACTAACACACCACCACCATGTCATTGTCACTGCAGTGCTGAGAGTGATCCACCACCTAAATAATACCTGCTCTGTGCTGGTCCTGGCCATTGAAGAACAGGGTGAAAGCAGGCTAAAAAAGTATGTAGAGAAATAGATGGGCTACAGTCAGTAATTGTAGAACTACAAAGTGCTTCTATATGGTAAGTGGAGCTGATAAAATGG